>NW_021704199.1:8108-11031 GCF_003719485.1 Trypanosoma conorhini | reverse complement strand
TGTGCTTTCATGCTGATCTGCTGCATGGTGGTCTTGTTGCACAAGTCCTCGTCGAAGTAAGTTCGTCTTATTGCTTGCCTTTTTTTTGCATCAATTTGGCTTTAGCCTGCTCCTCCTATCCGCTGGTAGACTGCTGATTGAGTTCCCTTGCAGGAGGGCGTCGTGCCATACGCGGGTACAGCAGTGTCTCTGCCTCTGTGATGGAATAGCGGTGGAAGGTGATGAAATAAGTGCTACGGTGATGACGATGGTGTTGTGTGTCGCCACTGTCGATGACGACTGTGTTCAGTGTCGTTTTGCTGCTTTTTTCTTTAACTCTTCTTTGTTTCTACACGCAAGAAGGTGAGAGAGACCAAACGCTGCTAGCCGCTGTGCGCTTTGAAGGCTCTGCAGCTAACACCACCAGCAACACAAACACAAACACACACACACACACACACACAAGCAACCGTTGCGGCCTGAGCGGATCCACCGCAAGGAGGAAAAGAAGAGTGAGAGAGGCCCATCATGCCGCGGCGCCTGTTCTCCGCTGCGGTGCCGCTGCTCCTCGTTGTGCTGATATGCTGCAGTTATGGAGCTGTGCACGCTGAGGGGAATAAACCAAAGGGGGCGCAACTGCCGCAGAGTGTTGAACTTTTCGTGCCGAGTAAGACGCAAGTGCAAGCAAATGATGGCGCTGGAGGTGAAACGAGGGCCTCATTTCGCTCACCTTCTCTCGTCCGTGCCGGTGGAGTCTTGGTTGCCTTTGCCGAAGGCCACCGCCCCCATAATGGCGCTGGCACCAATCAGCCAGTGGTGGGACGGACTTCTGCCGATATTGTGGCAGGGTACATCAATGCTGCTGAGGGGTGGGCGTCTATTGTCGCCGAGACGGGTAAAGGCTCATGGAGGGCACACACCGTCTTCAACAGAGTCGCTGAAGCGAATGGTGTGGGCCGTGCATTTTACCCCACCGCAGTTGCAAAGGGCAACAAGGTGTTTCTTATTGTGGGAAGCTATGAGGCGAGGCAGAGCAATACTGCGGGAAACCTGGACAAAGTCGACAGGCGGCTTGATTTGTTGGTGGGTGAGGCCAGTGAGGGCGGACTGATCCAATGGGCCCCTCCCACCTCGCTGTCATCACTGATCGGCCAAGCTGCTGAGCAAAGTGGCACGAGGGACTTTTGTGGTGCTGGTGGCTCGGGAATTGTGATGGACAACGGCACGCTTGTGTTTCCTCTCCTGGCGAGGCGGAGTGAGGGCGGCTGGGTTTCGACGATCGTGTATTCGGCGGACGACGGCAAAACGTGGGTGCTCCCAAGCGGTGCGTCCCCTTCCGGCTGCGCCGAGTCTCTCCTCGCCGAGTGGGAGGCGGGACAACTTCTCATGGTTGCCGTTTGTGACACTCGCCGCAGGGTGTTGGAGTCGAGGGACATGGGGGCAACGTGGACGGAGGCTCTTGGAACTCTCTCAAACGTGTGGGTAGACCCAGCTGGAGACGCTTCGGAGTTAATTCGTCGTGTGACTTCCCTCACCACCGCGACGATTGCTGGGAAAAAGGTGATGTTGTGCACTCAGGAAAGGCGCCCCTCTGGGGTGCAGAACGCCACGGCGCTCTACCTTTGGGTCACCGACGGCAACCTCACGTTCCACGCCGGGCCCGTTTCCGGATGCAGTGACGGGGCTGGAACGTGCACCAACGCCCTGCTGCACTCAAACGATGAGCTGCACCTTGTGCAGGAGAAGGGGAGTGATGCGGCCAAGAGCATCTTGCTTACTCCCCTAACGAAGGAGCTGAAGAGGGTCACGTCTGTCGTGGAGGCGTGGGCAAGGCTTGAGCGGGGGAGGGGGGACAGCTCCTTGCGTGAGAATGTGTCTCGGGTGCTCTTCCTGCCTCTGCTGGTGCTGTGGGGGCTTGTGGCCCTGTCGTGAGTCGGAGAACAGCGCTTGAGAGGCGACCCGCGCCAGGAGGCGTGCAGGATTCTTTCCGTTTGTGAATTTTCTCCTTCAGTGGAGCCCTTTTTCGTTTCTCTGCCAAGTCGTATCCTTTTTGCTGCGCCCACACTCCCCAGCTGGGGGGCGAGCTCCCCGCATGATTGCTTGCTTCTCTGCCCCACACCCAAGAGGGGCGATGCGGCAGCTACACACAGAGGAAAGGGCCGAGAAGAACGCGGGCGCGCTTGCGGGATCAATGGAGAATAACTGATGTGTGAAGATGGGGACTAATACCCGAAATGCGCCGGACGCAATTCCTTTTTGTTTTCTTTTTTTCTTGCATGCGAAACATACGCTCGGCTTTCTGAAGCCACTCACCGCGGCGGAACAAACGGCGAGTTCTTTAATTTTTTTGGGGGAATGTTAAATTGGACGATACTTTGTTTGTTTTTGTTTTTTCAGGGTCTTTGTGGGGCGAAGACGCAATGAGGGAGAGCCTAGGCCCAGGTTCTCTCTGAGCTGCCGCCGCTTGGGCTGCGGTGCCATCTCGAGGCGCGCCAACCTTTGTAGTCGTCCCTTTCACCCCCACCTCTTTGCTGTGTTTCTGTTTCAAAGTGCGCACGGATATGCTTTGCTCTTCTTTCTCCCTTCCGTTGCGCATCCGCAGGCACGCAGAACCGCACGCACACGGTGTATATACTGTCGTGCGCGTGGATGATTCTTCCGTAGTTGCTGCCGGCAGTTGTGTCTGGCGGCTGTTGCTGCCTTCTTCAATGGCCGTGAAGGGTGGGCAAGCGGCACAGCGGGAGGGTGAGGAATTTGATCGCCCACGCTCTTATTTTCCTTGCGGGCGCGGGGCGCTGCGTGTGTGGGTTTCTTGCCTTCCAGCGCGGCGCCGTCAGCTGCAGCGACGCTGCAGGGAGCGAAGGGCCCCTCTTGTCTGCTGCCCTCGGTGGTTGGGCGGTCCGGCTGGCAGTGAGGGGGCAAGGGAGGAGTGGGCGCCGGGAAT
>NW_021704199.1:0-8078 GCF_003719485.1 Trypanosoma conorhini | reverse complement strand
TCCGTTGCGCATCCGCAGGCACGCAGAACCGCACGCACACGGTGTATATACTGTCGTGCGCGTGGATGATTCTTCCGTAGTTGCTGCCGGCAGTTGTGTCTGGCGGCTGTTGCTGCCTTCTTCAATGGCCGTGAAGGGTGGGCAAGCGGCACAGCGGGAGGGTGAGGAATTTGATCGCCCACGCTCTTATTTTCCTTGCGGGCGCGGGGCGCTGCGTGTGTGGGTTTCTTGCCTTCCAGCGCGGCGCCGTCAGCTGCAGCGACGCTGCAGGGAGCGAAGGGCCCCTCTTGTCTGCTGCCCTCGGTGGTTGGGCGGTCCGGCTGGCAGTGAGGGGGCAAGGGAGGAGTGGGCGCCGGGAATGTTGCGGCCAGTTCTGCGGACAGCAATGACCTCACCTCTTTCTCGCCTTGCGCACCTGCGCTGCTGCTGCCTTTGCCAGCGCTGCTGCTGCCTTTGCCAGCGCTGCTGGGCAGTGCTGAGAAGCAACTGCACCCAGACACACACTCCTTGGCAGGGACGACGGATACGCTTTTTGTGCGCTCATTTTGCTTGTCGTCCCTGCGGGGCAATCGTTCTCTCTCTCCTGTGCTCTGAGAGATGCTCCCTTTTCTTATAACTTCTTGCTTCGTCACTCCATGCAAGTTCGCATGGGAAGCGCGCCCTTTTCCCCCTCCTGTTCGCTGCTGCCACTCTCACACGCGCGCGGTGCCGGCCTCTTGGCTGTACGTCGCACGTATTTGACGCAAATGCGGCAAGAGGCCGCGGCCACCGTGAGGTGCAACCGTGATTTCTGTGTGAGTGACACTGCGACCAGAAATTCGTTTTTTGTTTGTTTGTTTGTTTGGTTTTACTTTCGTGAGATGACATGCTTTTTTTTTCCTGCCAGATTTGTCTCTACGGTGCATATGCTGAGGTCTACAACTGCTGTCTCTACAGCTATGCCAAACGGAATGGCGGGGGATTCGCTTTTTGCGGCCAATGCCTACCTTGGGGTGGTCAGCTCACGTTGCATTCTTAGCCGGCGGCGGCGGCGGGTCGGCAAGGAGGCTGCATCCTTGCTAACGTGGTTAGCTGTGTGCTGTATCTCTCATTTGCCGGCTTCCCTTCTTGCTTGCCACTTTTATTCTCTTCCCACTCCTCCGTTTTCGATCATGGCAGCAGCGAAGTGGAAGAAGGGAAATTTTGCGTCCTCTGCTGTTTGTCTCTTGCAAGGCGGTTACAAATACGCATACATGGATTTCTTTACGTTGCTCTCTTCGTCAGGTGATCCTGTTGTGGTTCCGCGGGATCCCGCCATCATCTGCCAATCGACATGGCTGCAGGCAGCGCTTGACATTGGGGAAGACGAGGGCGTTGTGCCGGTAGCGTGCACACGAACATTGCAGTGTCTGGTGGCTTATATGAAATTTCGCGCGGCGCGCCCCGATGATGACGAACAGGAAATTGAGCTTCCTATTTCATGTACATGTAGCACCAGTGCTGCTGGGCTGGGCTATGATGTACGTGAAATGCTGCCGCCGTGTGACGTTGACTTTTTGGATAACTGCGCTGGGGCGGGAAAGTCTTGGCCCCTAGAGATGCAAGAACTCTTTTTGGAGTTGCTGGTAGCCGCCGACTTTGTGGGTCATACTCACTTGAGGAGGACATGTGCGGTGTACTTGGCATGCCGGCTCATGTCCGCCACGGAGTCGGACATTTTGGGGTGGTTTGAGGCTGAGGTGGGGTGTGTTGGGGAGGAAACTGGCGTGGGCTTGTCGGAGGACAGCGGTGAGGGCCGGCTGCTGTTGCTGTCTGACCAAGACCGACTGCAAGTTCTGCGGGAAATGCGAAGCGTCTTGGAAGTCGAGGAGTGAAGCGATGCCTTTGGGGCGCGCGTGTGTGGGTGTGACGGACTGACGGCGTCTCCTTCACAAGCGGGTCACAGTTGTACAAGTTTATGCGTAGTTTTTTTTTTTCCTTTTTACGTCTGCACCCCGTGTGTGTGTGTTTTTTTTTTGTTCTCCGTGCGCTATAGTGTTTCACTCTTCTTCCCTTTCCCGGCTTCGTTCTGTCACGACGCGGCTCAGCAAGTGGGGAGACGTTAGAAGCAACAGCGGCAGCAGCAACGCACACGCGCACGCAGACTGCTCGACAAGACGGGCATCACTCTCTCCGTGTGAGGTTCCGTGAGGGGTTGTGTGGTGGTGTGTGTGTGTGTGTGTGGTGGCAGGGGGACTCTCTTCCCGTGCGAATGCCACCGCGTCCCCAGCCGAAGCCTTCTGGCAACAAGAAGGCCTCTGTGCTCAGCAGGTCGCCGGTCCCCCCTGTGTTTGGCGGAAACGCCGAGATTGAAGTTGTGGGTTCCCGCGTTGTTCGCCTCCTCCGTGATGCCCGGGCGTCGGTGCGGGCGCAGCAGCGACCGGACACCCCGTTGATTAACCCGTCTCGACCGCCGCTGAGGCCCGGCGGCCGCCTCACCGCGATGGTGTCATCCGCGCCTTCGGCTTCGTCACAGTTGGCGACGAGTGGTCAGCAGTTTGATCGTGTGAAGTTTGAGTCATCCTTGGATGCGGCCAGAGGCAACCCGCAGCTGCAGTTGGAAAAGCTGGCAGAGCTGAAGCTCTGGCTGGCTAACCCCCACCACCACTTGTGGGGAACGACGCTGGCGAGATTGCAGGGCTTAGTGACGTCACCCAACACGGAGGCACAAGTTGTGGTGAGTGCGGCGTCCGTGCTGCTGATGCGCCAGAGCGAGCTGCGTAACATGCCGTATCTTCCTCTCGTTATTCGGCGTCTACATGAGTTATGTGAAGGTGGCATCGAGCGAGAGCTATTGGAGGCGGTGCTGATGCGCGAGTCTCTCATGCAGCTATTGCTTCATTTAATGAAGTCCGAGGAGCTGTTGACCACCCACACGAGTGTATTGTGGGACGTGCTAGAAATCATCCGCAGCTCTAGCGCCAAGAGTGACGTGCTTTTGAGCCAGCTGGTGTCACTAGGCGTGATTCCTGCGGCAAATGCGGTGGTGAAACGCATCTTGTCCTCCGTGTCTGATTCACCCTCCAAGGCACGTTCTCCAGCTAGTAACTCACTCTGCGTGCTCCTTCCTCCGCTGTGCTTGCTGTATCGCAATCTCAGCACGCAGCATTCCCAACTTTTGCGCAAGTTGGGTTCTCTCGATCTACTTGTAGACATCTTGGATCGATTTCGCGAGGATGGAGACGTCGTCCAGGCGGCTGCTCGGGCCATGGCAAAAACAGTTTTTGATGCTTGTTCACTGGAACGCTACCAAAAAGGGACTCGAGTCTGTCGTGTTGTGGTTGCTGCTCTTGACGCAAACTTAGACGTGGGCGGGTTGGCTGTCAGCCGACTCTGCGGCACCTTGGCGCGGCTGGTGGAGGGGAGTCGGGAGCTGCGGGATTGGCTTATGCGGCATCATCATCGGATGCTTGTGCGTTTGGTGCAGACGTACGTCACCCCAGAGCAGTCTGCCGCCGCGGCAAATGCGGAGCCCCCGTGCGATGTAGAGGAGGCTCAACAGGAGGATTTGCTGCAAAACATCACGTGGCTTGTGGGGGTGGCTGCTATCAGCGCCGAGTGTTCAACGTCCTTTGTGCTTGAAATCACTCCACTCCTCGTGGAGTTTGTCAAGGACCTGGATGTGCAAAAGTGGCATCTAACCTTCATTTATACGCTTATGTGCCTGAGCAATCTCTCTTTCTTTTTTGACGCGCTGGAGAAGACGGAGGGCGGCAAAGAGGCGCTTGTGGAAATTTACGCGACCGTAGGCCTCGTCCTTGCCGGGGTCCTCTTTGACGGTGACACGGAGGCGACGGTCGAGGCAACGCGTATACTAGGGAACATGAGCCTCACCAACATGGGACGGGATTGGATGGAGTCAAACCGCTGCGATGAGGTGTGTATCGTGTTTCTCGGGCACGAGGACCCGCGGATCGTCTACAACTGCTTTGGAGTTCTCCTCAACTTGACGGCAGCCGACGCCTGCCGCGTGGCCTCCGACCCAGAGCTGATGCAGATGCTGTTGCAGCACACAGGGAGGTACACACGCGAGGAGTGTATCGCGGCTGAAAAGGTCAAGGAGAGCCACCGTTTCACGGCTGCGCTCGGCGGCGATGGCGATGGCGATGAGGATCGCGGGCTCAGCTACACCGATCAGATTGCCGACATTGTAGAGAAGCTTCTTCTAAACCTTAGCGGCCTCCTCTAGACGCCGCAATGCGCAGGCGCAGATGCTCATGGACAAGTTGAGGTAAATACACTTCATTCCGTAACGAAGGAGTTTCTCAGTGTTAAAGGCCTCATCTCCCTTTCACTGACGGCGCGGCTGAAACAAGAGCCCCCCCCCCCCTCCCCTCCCCCGCTAATAATAACTAGTGGTTATCGTAACAACGGTCCTTGTGTTTGTCCTTGACGTTTTTTTTTTCTGACGACTTCACGTCATCTGCTTTTACTTGCACGCTCCCACGCGAATGCAACAGAGCAACAAGGAAAGGAAGGAAGAAACTTAGTTGGCAGACCACAGCAATGGACAGCCAAACTGGCGTGAAGGACGCCGTTGACGCCCCACAGTTTGGATGGTACCAACCCCGCTACTTGCCACGACGTAGCCCGCCCCAGAGCTCCTTCCCACCCCTGTCTAAGATCGTCGTGAGTGAGGGGCTGGATGGCAACGTGGGCGATGAGGAGGCGTTAAGGCGGCGTGCTGAGTTGGGGTTTGCGTGGGAGCGGCTTAGGCCAATCACAGAGGTGTGGCACGGCCCAGCGATTAACGACAAAGCGCCGCCCGCGAAGGACTATGAGCGGCTGCTGCTGGATGCGCCCTCGGGGAGTCTGCGGTAGTCAGCACGGGGAGAGCGTGCGCATGCGTTTGTGTCTTTCTGGGCCCGCTCTTCCTGTCCCTCACTGCGGGGAACCACCCCGTGCATAGTGTCTCTCTTTGTTTTGTTTTTGAAGGCCGCGTGGGGGCCTCGCGTTCCCTCTCCGTTTTTTCTTGTCCTGCCATTTGTTTCCTTTTTGTCGGTTTTTTCTTTCATCCTCCTTCCTACTTGCGGGGACGGCGCTTCCGCTGGGCGGCAACCACGCACGCGCCCCCGCAGACCGAGGCGAGGGGTGAGGGGGGTAGCGCGGGCCAGGGAGGACGGCACACAAGCGTGTAGGGCTTGCGGCGGCAACCGGGTTGAGGCAAATAAAAAGAAAAAAACAAAGGGGCTTCGTCGCCAAAGCGGGCGGGAAGTAACAACAAGCCAGCCAAAAGAAGAAGAAGAAAGAGGACGTAAAAGGAGGACACACACGCACGCACCGAGACACAACACAAAAAACAACAACAACAGAGAGAAAAAAAGAAAGGAGAACAAACAAATCAGAGCAAGAGGCGGAATGACAACCATGTACGAGGAGGAGTACGGTAAGCTTCAGCTTCCCCCGCGGCGAAGCGGGGAAGGGGGCCTGCAAGAGGGCATCTTAGTCATCCGCAATGATGATGTCGTCGCGGCCAGCGACTGGGACAAGGGACCCGCCCCACACCCCGCGCGGGCCTTTGCGGAGAGTTATTTGCAGCCTGTTGTGCGCTCGGTTCTCACCGCCGAGCAATTTATGCGCTGGTCAAAGCGCGACCGCCGTGTGGAGGAGGCCAACTTGTGGAGCCTTGTCCTGGAGCTTTTGCTGGATGCTGAGCAGAGCAGCAAGTACAACCCGGACGCTATTGGCATCGCGGGTGTCCAGCCTCATCGGCGCTGGTTTCTGTCTCACCTTTCACATATACAGGACCTGCTGCAACGTCATACACTCTTGCGTCGCATGAACATTGTTGTGCGCTGGCTAGAGCAAACTTATAGAGAAGGGAATACACCGCTTAAACTGTCAGCCTCACAGTCGCATGAGGAGGCGATTTTATTGCGTCAGCTCATTCTATCGCAGCTACGCGGTGGTGAGCTTGACAGAGCCATTGACTTGGCTGTAACGGCGGGCGACTGCACATACAGTTGCTTGCTGAGCGGAGCACAGATGCAGACGGTGCATGAAACATGGTTTCACTTAACGCCACTGGTCCCACTCTTTGGGGAGTATGGCAACGGAGAGGTGGATCAGGCTTGGACTGGCAATAATCACCGACTGGACAATCTCTCTCAACTTTATGAGGAGTCTGTAGCTTTGTCAAACTCTAACGAGGGGCGAACTGCCCGTGGTGGGTTAGATGCCGTCGTTTCAGCGGTGCTGTGCGGAAATCTAGAGGTCATGGAGCCTGCGTTTCTGGCGGCAGGAAGCTGGAAGGACGCCCTCTGGTGCCACCTGCGCGCTGCGTTGGTGGTGTGCTTTACAAAAACATTGATGAATGCGCATCACAGCCTTCATCCATCGTATGCTGGTTTTGTCGAAAAGGTTACTGGATCACATGACTCTTGGCAGGATGAAACGGCTCGTGGCGTGGTCAGGCAGCTGGCGGAGCGGCTGCAACAAACCTATCTTCCCTTTGCCTCACTGGAGGAGCAGCTGCAGATGCGTGTCATTCTTCAATTCCTCTCACCAAGCGGCGTCGATTGGATGAACATCACAGAGGACCTTTATAACAGGCGCAGCGACGGAGCTAGACTTGTCTCACACTTGTTGTTATGTCTGGACACCGCGTACAACGAGACACTTCATTTCTACTCCGTTCAGGTATACTCCAACGCGCTTGCCGTCGCTCTCGCGCAGTATGTACAGCAGCTCGCCCAACTGCCGCTTTACTCCACGCAGGAGGCTATGCAAGCGGTCATAGCGATGAATTTGCACTTGCGCGATGTGAGGCAACGGGCAACGGTGTATGCCGCCTTTTTGATAGCATGTCGTCGTAGAGAACTAGAATCTTCGACTCGGCAGGAGGTGGAGGCTAACGAGGCGAAACTTGTGCAGTTGTTCTGTAAGGCGGACCCTGTCAACGCGGTGCGTGACGAAGTCATGCGGTTGTTGAACCAGAAGACGGAGCCCGCGTCGCTTTTGACGCATAACCCAGTGGCGGAGGTGGTCATGTGGCGGGCAATGCACGCAGACTCCCATGCGGAGTTCGTGGCCGCGCTTCGAGAGGCTCTTGAGGCGTGTGTCACCTTTTGGTTGGCTGAACCACATGCCGAGCTGGACGCCATTGCAGATGTTGCTGGCCTCCTGCGGCGCACCATCCTCCCCAACTTGCACGAGAAGAGTGAGACGCTGGGGCATATGGAGTTGATTGAGGCGCAGTTTTGGATAACGTTTGCGCAGGTTCGATCGACGGCGGATGATCATGCGCGCAGCACTGCCCAGCTTGACGTTGCCCTTGGTGGCGGGGAGCGGACGCTTGTCTTTCAATTGGCGCAGGATGAGGCCGCGCTGATGCGAGAGCTTCATGCGTGGACGCGGCAGGCGCTTGCGCACGGAGGCGCCTTGGTGCGTCGATCTCGCTCCTGCGCCACCGCCATCACGTGGATTGTGCAGCTGTTCGCGGAGGAAGCGGCCCTATCTGTGCGCCTCGCCACCCCAGGAGGTGACGTAATTATGCAGCATCTGAGGAGCGTCTTTGCCCTCGTGGAGGAGATGGATGAGCTGGGCTACCTTGACCCCAACCTCATGCCGCGGCAGAGCGCGAAGGACTTGTTTGATGCCGTGCGGGCGGTTCGTGTGGCTTGCGGTCAGA
The DNA here is from genome assembly GCF_003719485.1 of Trypanosoma conorhini. NCBI lineage: Eukaryota > Euglenozoa > Kinetoplastea > Trypanosomatida > Trypanosomatidae > Trypanosoma > Trypanosoma conorhini. The sequence goes on along the minus strand of NW_021704199.1, from coordinate 430 downwards.
AGTCGCACGACCTTCTCGTAACCGAGGCGAAAAAGGCGGCTGCGGCGCTGCAGGTGCCTCTTGGTGATTACAAGGGCCCGTTGGAGGGGGCGGCGGAGGAGGCCGCGTGAGTGGCGGCGCCCGCCCCCGTGTTTAAGCTGCGTCCCCGCCACTAAGCGGAGCGCACGCGCCTGCTCACGAACGCGCAAGGACAAAAAAGAAAGAATACGAAAGAAGAAAAAGAAAGACGGGGCGTGAAAAGACAAGAGCGGGAGGAGCAGGAAGGGGCGACACACGAGGATGACACCTGCGTCCTCTTTGGCTCTGTTCCTGTAAGCAATTTATTTTTAAAGCAAACAAGCGAAAAGCCAAAGAACAGAAAGCGGGGAAAAGAGAGCAGGTGGCAAGAGTAGTTTCTCTTTCATTATTTATGCGTTGCCTTCACCTCGCG
>NW_021704197.1:19577-39084 GCF_003719485.1 Trypanosoma conorhini | reverse complement strand
GATGCGGCAACCTAGATGCATTCTCCACAGGTGCTTTTCCTTTGGTTTCTGTTTCTATGACTGAATGACGGGAAACAAGCCGGGGACTTTGCCTCGATGTTTATACGGAATTGCTTTTTTTTTGCCGGTTTTTTTTTTAATCTTCCAAGTCCTGTAGCCTTCGCAAAAACTCGAACACACGTAAAGTCATATAAATACACCTGAGTTTTTGTTTTCCATTTTTTTCCTTCGCTGTGTGCTCTTGGGCTATTTTTCTTGGTAGCGGCAATGCAGGGCGATCAGCGAAGCGGCCAAGGCGGCCCGTCTCTCTTTGAGCAGATGTACTACCAACAGCAGCAACAGCAGCAGCAGCCATACGGTCAGCAGGCACCACCTATGCAGCAGCCGCCGCAGCAACAGTTTCCCTCTTCCTATCCGCCTGCGCAGCCCGTATACATGCAACACCAAGGTCAACAAAACGTGCCTTACGGTTACACAGCACCGCCGCCGCCGCCGCCACAGGCACCGAATTACGCTTCCCCTCAGCAGGACAATGATTACTTTAAAGGATTTTACGACGGCATGGTAAGACCTTCGGGTCCAGTTCTCGGAAATGCAGTCAGTTGGCTGGCTCCACTTTTTGTTAATCTTGCTATTTTTGTCGGCCCAATTTGGTATATGCGACGCAAATACGTTCAGGCCGTGGGTAAGGCCGCTACCGGGGATGCGGCAAAGAAAAATTCAATGATGAGCGGTCTGATGGATATGATGAACCCCATGAAGTCAAAGAATTACCGTGTAGATGTGAAAGACACCACCTTCGCCGACGTCATCGGCATCCCGGAGGCTAAAGAGGACCTCAAGCAGTACGTGGACTTTTTGAAGGAGCCAAAGAAGTTTACTCGACTTGGGGCCCGTCTGCCGAAGGGTTGCCTGCTGACCGGGAAACCAGGAACTGGAAAGACTCTCTTGGCTCGCGCCGTCGCAGGTGAGGCGAGTACGGCGTTTTTCTCCTGTTCTGGCGCGGACTTTATCGAGATTTTTGGCGGCAGTGGCCCGAAGCGGGTCCGGGAGCTCTTCGCACAGGCCAGGGAGGCCGCGCCGTGCGTTGTCTTTATTGACGAGATTGACGCCATAGGCTCTCGTAACCAGGGTGGCCGCAGCATGGGTGGAGGCGGCAGCAGCGAGGAAAACCGTACCATCAACCAGTTGCTGGCCGAGCTGGATGGGCTTTCCAGCAAGGAGGCGATTGTGGTGATTGCAGCCACAAACTATGCTGAGGCAATTGACAAGGCCCTTTTGCGCGACGGGCGCTTTGATCGCAAGGTGAATATCCCAATGCCTGACATGGAAGCCCGGCAAGATCTCTTTGAGTTTTACCTGAACCGCATCATTACGGGAGATCCAAACTGTAAGCCTAAGGTTCAAACATTTCGCACGAGAAGGGAGGGTGAGGGTGGCGCCGCTGCCGCCTCGACCGTGCCTGGCGCTGAGGTGAAACAAGAGAAGCAGGCGGAGGAGGCGCAATCCGTGATTGTGGAGACGCCTGTGGAGGTGAAGGTTGTCCCTGGCGTCAGTAACAAGGCGTACGCGCGTGCATTGGCAGAACGCACCCCGGGTGTGTCGCCGGCACAAATTGCAACCATTGTGAACGAAGCCGCCTTGACCTCGGCCATGTCAGAGGAGCAAGTTGTTCCGCTGAAGACACTCCAGGACAGCATTGACGACGTTCTTATAGGTAAGAAGCATCGTCAGCGGATGGGCGAGGAGTCGCTGCAGCGCACCGCCTACCACGAGGTTGGACATGCAATCATGGCCTGGACATCGCCGCTGCAGAAGGATGTGGTAAAAATTTCCATTATTCCACGTGGAAGGGCCGGGGGCTACACGCAGCAGGTGCAGGATGAGGCGCTGGAGCCACGTACGGATGTGTTTTTGTTCTCACAGTTATGTGTTCTCATGGGTGGTCGCGTTGCCGAGAGGATATTTTTGCGGGACATTTCAACAGGCGCCATGGACGATCTCCAGCGCGCCACTCGCATTGCAATGGAGAAACTTTTAATGTACGGCATGTCCAAGTCTATTGGCCAGCTGGCTTTTAAGCCGAACGGCCCCAATGAGGGTCGTGCCTGGATGAACTATTCTGAGGAACTACACGCAAAGGTAGAGAAGGAGGCCCGGGAACTTGTCGCTGCGGCATACAAGCACACAGAAAAAACCCTGCTTGAAAAGCGCGAGCTGCATGAGAAGCTCGCGAAACTCCTGCTGGAGAAAAAAGAGCTCATGAGGGACGATATAGAAAAGGTCCTGGGCCCCCGTCCTGTGCTGACTACCTCCGAGTAGCCCGGACCCGCATCTCACAGGAAAGGGAGGAAAAGAAGCGAAACATATTAATCACTGCATTAGAAGAAAAACAAAAAGTGAACAGGAGGCAATGCTGACGACGAGGGTGTTTCTGCGACACTGTGGTTGCCCTGCTCCCCTTGCCCCGTTGGGCGGCGTTGCGATGGTGATAATTATCGTACAAATCACTTCGTGACTGCTCGTGTTCATTTTGTACTCAGTGGAAAAGAGATTTGACAGAGGGGGGGGGGGGAACGCAGGATGAAAAAAAGGAATTTGGGGCGGGAGAAATGACGCTGGTGAGAGATGGAATGGCGGTGTAGTAGATTTGCCACGCGGTCGGGCTCGAATACGATCACATAGCTGTGATGGGCTCTTTTCAACTTGTTTTGACTCTGATGAAACAGTTTGCTACTGTCTGCCCTCCTGTCAAAGCTCATGTTGATGCCGTCGTGCATGCATGTACTTTGTGTAAAAAAAACATTTATATTTGTTTTTGTTTTGGGTTGTGTGCTTTTTTTTCTCTTTGCTTTGCTCTCGCACTTTGTGTATGCATGACTGCTGTCCGTAGGGGAGGTGTCTTCCAGAGAGGCGTTCGTCTTCACTGGGGCGGCAGGCGCTTCTCCGTCCACTGCCCCGCATCTGCAGCGAATGCGAGACACCTTGGATGAAATGTCCTCTGCTTCAGGGGTCGACGGGCGTTGTGCGGGGCGGCAGCAGGACCGATTTTGCGAGGAGCGCGAGCAAATAAGTAGGAATTTTATGGGGCGACAGAGGCGGCGTCAGCCAGAAAACGCCACAATGAATGCTATGTCGCCCCCACGCAACCCATGCCTCGTAGCTGCAGTTCCCAATAGTGCCGTAGGGGCTCATGAACAGGCAGTGTATGACGCAAAGCGCGGCGATTCGGGCAACTGCAGTTTCCTTAGTGGGGAGTGTCGGCAGAAAAATGCATTGAACCCAGGCGAGAGGAGGCCGTACCTTTGGAAAGGACTAGGCGCCGACGTTTTGTATTTCAGCTCGGACTCCCTCGACGATGTTGACCTGCGTCCACTTAGATTCAGCCACGGCAGTTCAGAGGCGACGACGTCGGACGCCCTTTCTCCTCATCCGCAGGCACTACCTTTGCCCCTCTCAGGCGGTTCTCGCTACAGGGGCAGGTGCTGGGAGGATAGCGGCGGACCACTGCTTCACCATACGAGTTTCTCCGCTGCATTGGAGCCCCGACGTCGTCGCGTTCCGGAAAACGGCTCACCACTACCCCGGGCCAACCTTGGCCCCGCGCCGGTGCCTGCCAGGGTGTCCACCAATCTTCAATACACCAGCATGTGTGTCCCAACAGCGCCGCTTGTGCAGGAGAAGACGTTTTGGATCAATGTTTGGCCCTGTTTTGGCAGCCTGACATCGTTTCTGTGCAAACCAACACGAATTTTAGTGCACGGTGGCTACCGCTACATGGAGCAACTAACAGAGAAGGCGGGCACGTTGATGAACTGCCGACCGGCGCCGAGCGTCCTCTACGAGCCTCACGGTCGTCCATTGCGGTCGCTTGCGCAGCTCTTGCCGGAGCAGCATTACCTATTCTTTCCAAGCGGGGGCTTCTACCGCAAGGAAGCAGTTCCCGTCGCACTTCTCGTAGAGCTTGTGAAGACTGCGAAGCTGACACTCCAGCAGCGTTCTCGATCTCGTGACAGCTGAGCACGAGGCATATTCTCAATGTTCATGTCTACAAGTGTGGCTGCGTAAATTTGCCGCAAATGCGGAGGTATTTCTTCACCCCCACCCGGGACACTCTTGTACACTTGCCCCCTTCTAGTTACGTTTACGAATACGTTGGCAAAGCTCATGGAGAGCTGTTTTCTTCTGTTTTTGTTTCCCTGTATTTTTTCTTTTTTGCCTTACAGGGCTGCGTATGAATGACTCTTTGTACTGCCCCATGTAATTATTTCTTTCCCCTGCTTCTTTTTTTTTTTTGCTTTCCAGGCCGAATTGCGACGCAGCGAAGAAAAGGAGCAAAAGAAGGGAGATGACTAGTGGTGGCGGCGACGGCTCGAGTCGGCGTCCCCCGCCCATGCTGAAGGCGGAGCGGCAGGCCGCGTTTAGGCGGAAGGTGCGCAATGAGTTGCTCCTGCATGGGCGGGAGAGTAAAGACGCAGAGCGGCAGCGCATGGAGGAGTATCGGCGTCTCTGCAAGGAGGAAGGCGTCCACTCCAAGCGTTTGGAGGAGTACGACTCGGTGCGAAGGGACGCGTCCAGCACGCTGAACGAAAAGCTGCAGAGCATAGACTACGATCAGAGTCTCACGAACGCGGAGAAGAAGAAGCGAAAGTTCAACTTGAAACGGAATTACGCCGCGCAAACGGTGACAGAGATCCTCAAAAAGAAGGAAAAACATCACAACGCCTTGACGAAGGTGGAGGAGGTTCGGAAGAAGCGGCAGGAACAAATTGAGGCGGCAAAGGCGGCAAGGAAGGAGAGAGAAGCGGCAAAGCTTCACAGCATTCAAAGGAGACAAGTGAATAACGCACTTTACGCGCAAAAGACTCGAAAGGGACAGCCGGTTATGAATGGCCGGGTGCAACTGTTGTTGGATAAACTGCAGCACGAGCAAAAGCAGGACTGATCCCATTGTGGGCTACTTGTCTCCGAGTCCTTCGTTATTCCTTTTTCCTCCCCTTATTTCGTCCCTTCTCCTGTTTCTACTTCTTGCCTTTTTCGTCAAGGACGCGTAAGTAATTTCCGCTGCTTATGCACGCTGCTGTTAATACCTGTATTCTGACTATGTATATGCTGCTCCATTTGCTTCATGCTTCGCTGCCGCTGGTGTCGGTCGCCGTTTTTGTTGTCTTTATTGCAATCTGTTTTCTTCTCGTTGTTGTCGCTGTTTTGTGTTTGCTCTCTTTTGTTTAACTCGTGTGCGTGGGTGCGCGGCATCAGTTGAGGGGCGCCTCGGTCAGCTGCGCGCGCCTCTTCATCCTCCTCACGCTCTCCCCCTGCGCTCCACGGCCGCAGCGGCGGTGGGTTAGAAATGGCTGATGTGATCCTTCAGTACTCCCCGCTGGGGTACGTGGTGGGGCTAGTGATGATTGTGGCGGGAATCCTGTTTCCGTTGGCGGTGATGGGGCTCCGCTCACGGTCGGTGTTCCGCAGAGGAGTGCTTAGGCCCCCGGCGACCTTTCAGTGATGTAACGGCGAGTGTACAACGAACGACGATCAACTGACACGAAGGCGTTGCATTTGATTTGGGGTATGCGCAGCCGTGTATGTGTACGTGCCGATAACTATTTATATACGTATTTGGGGCTTTGTGTTGCGGAGAGTGTGTTAGAAAGAGAGAGAGGGAGTGAGTGAGGGGCGCCTAAATGCCCTTGCTTGCCCCAAGAAGAAGACAGACCGCGTCTGTGCAGTCATCTGCTCGTTTGATTCTTGGCATTCTTCTTCCGTACAAATGGATGTGTACATGTGTGTGGAGATCGTCAGATGGTGCAGTGCCTTTTTTTTTCTTTGCGTCTTATATGGCGCGGCTGCATTCGGTCTGAATTCGCCGTTGCAGCACCTTTCCTCACTCACCACGGCGACGCTGGGAAGGCGGGAGAAAGAAGCAGAAAAGGCGGGCGAGGTTGAGTGCATTGGCATAGAGTCGATAGTAATATCTATATGCGCTTCTTTCAGCTGCAGCGGGTCGTGTGCCGCGCCTCCTTTCCGCGTCACCCGCTAGCTCTGCTGCAGGGCCGCACTGTTACAACCACTGAGGGCTATGGTGGGACAAAGGGCACGTCGAAGGACGTGGCAACGCCGCCAGTCGCAAAGTCGCACACCGTGCTGCATGGCAAGAAGGGAGGGGGTAACGCGGCTGGCACGCTGCAAGGGGCACCGGCGGGTGCCGGGGGCGTCGTGTCGGTCGATGGGTCGGTGGAACCGGACTACGGCCCTCTCCGGGCCGCAGGTATGTGGAGGGTGGAGGACGTGATGGACGTGAAGAACTCGACGGTGGACTTTCGCCGTATCGATGAGGTTGAGAGCGACGTTATTGAGACCATGTCGCAGCCGGACGATGCCGTGGTGCCTTACGACGCCGAGGAGAAGTGGAAGCACAAGTTGATGTTTGTGCACAAGTTTAAAAAGACACCCAAGCACCTGACCTGGCGCGAGCTCGGGGAGGAAATTGAGTGTCTCGACTGCATCATCGATGTGGACGAGCATAGACCGGAGGAGATCTTCACCATCTCCTTCTACTTCACTGACAAGAAGACAGGGGCGCGAGACATGCTGTGGAGGGCAAGAAACGATGTGTCGGCGTCAGAGGGCTTTACGGATCTGTTAGCGGCCGTTGGCGCATGTCTGGGTCGTGCCAGCGTGCACCGGACCATTCGCTTTGATGACGCCATGGGGACGACACGTGACATCTCCATCCGCAAGATGTCGCGGTATACGTCAGACATCACCATTGCTTTTCGTCCAGCAGAGTCGTACAACAAGTACGCGAGGAAGTCTGAGCAGGATGAATACGAGCAAAGTGCGGCCGAAGAGGGGATGAGCATGTGGGGATTTCACCCAACCCTGATGGATCCCGAGTACAACGCCCTGGACTTCCAGGATCCACCTGGTACGTACACCACGGCCATCTCGGCCCACGCCTTTAGCTTTATTTACCTGAAGGCCATCAATCGTCTGCTGTCAAGGCCACTGAAGGACTTTTATCGCCCCTCACAGCTCATGCGCACCGCCAAGGTCCGGACAGAGGACGACTTGGGCCTTGTCCATGCCATGAAGGGGTGGATGGGCATTGAGGAGCAGGTGTATCCTCACTACACCCCAATTGAGGCTATTCAGGAGCACTGGTTGGGCAAGGATGCGCCCTTTAGTCTGGTTGCCATGGTTAACAAGCTGCGAGAAATGACGTACCTGAAGCGGCAGAACCCGGAATTTCAGTCCTGGTTGGCTATACGCCGCCAAGACACGCACGTCGCGCTTCGCAATATTGGTCTTAAGTTGCTGGGTGTTGGGGCAAGCACGTTATTTGTGCCTGCAGCACACAACGAGACGGTTAATCGGCTGCTTCCCAAATCGCAGCAACGTCGACTGGAGAGTCGCTTTTCTCTAAATGCGCTGCTTGGTGTTCCCGATGAAACGCGGCACATTAGCGAGTTCAAGAAGTTGACCGGACATGATCGCATCACCGGTAACGAGCCAGGCAAGGAGAACAATTCCGTGCCCGCTGATGGCATCAAGGACAATTAGGGCCTGAACGGATCGAAAGGCGCCACTCAGTTGTGAGCATTATGTCATTCTTGACCTATACTCTCTCCTTTATGCACATTTTTTCTGTTGTATTTTTTGCCTGCTGCATGTGGCTTCTTCGCGCCCATGGGTGCGCTCTTTCCATCCTATTCTTCTCCGCTTTCCCACGTTCCTGCTCCTTTTGCTTTTTTATTTTCTTTTCTGACATGTATGTGTGTGTGTGTGGCTGTGGGCGGTCGGTTGTTTATGCCGTTTTGCGTCTTCCGTGATGTGTGTGCTTCACTAGGCGACCTACACACACATATATATATATATAAACTACGACTTAGCTCCTTCTTCTTTTGTTTCCCCAGTTTTTTTTTTGCTGCCTCGTTGCTGCTTCCACTCGCCTCCGCACCCCCGGCCATGGGAGACGCGGAGGTGGACTTCTGGACGCCGACCATCGAGGCGTTCCGACCGCTGCAGTTGGACGGCCCGGAGCTCACGCCGAAGCTGCTAAAGCGACCGCCGTTTCGTTTCATTGCCGATATAGTGACAGCCATCAACGCGCGCTTTGCCGCGTACGACCACATTTTTACTCCGGACCAGCTTGACGTGACGAAGATCGACAGCAAGGAGAAGAAGATTGAGTACCTCACGACGCTAGTCAAATACGTGGGCTCGCTCCTTGGCGGTAAGATTGATGTAAATGTGAAGAGGATCGTTTCAGGGAGTGAGCCGGAGAAAACGAATGTGTTCCTGCAGCGCCTTGCCCTCGCAGTGGGATACGCGCAGCAGGACAAGGCACGGAAGGCGCAGGCCCCAGCGCCTGCAACTCCGGAGCCGTCAGACCCGATAACTACGCCAAAGGTCTCAACGCCGGCCACGGGTTCCCCTTCTCGCAGCGAGATGCCGAGGCGTGCCTCAAACTCTGTAGGAAACTCGTTGAAAAAGGAAGCCTTGATGCGCGAGGCCACGGAATTCTTCAGCAAAGTGAATGACTACGGCCACCTTAAACTGGACCAGGAGCAATCCGTGAAGGAGGTTGGCCAAAGCATTGTAGACATGTACAATGAGCTGAAACAAGACACGGACACGTCTGAGCCTTCGTCTTTACCCTTAGATGCCCTTGAGGTGGCCATTAAACGCCAGTTGGATGTTGTTCAGCAGGTGTCTGTCCTGCAGGATGAAAATGATACGCTTCTGGAAAAGCTTGAAGTGTTACTCTCTTCCTGAGGTAACGACATGCTTCTGGGAAGTGCGTGTAAGTGTTGGGGCACTCACCTGCTCTGGTGAAGACCTCTTCTTGCCCTCTGAAGGAGGTCTACTACACGGCATCATATATATATTTTTTATTTTATTTGCTCCGAAGCTGTGGGCTGTTTCTTTTTTTTTTGCCCCCACATATTTTTTTCCCTTTCTTTTTTTCGTGTTCGTTTACGTCTTGTAGGGTACTGGTGTGCAGCGTGCGCAGACTGTAGGCAGACGATATTGCAGGGGGCATACAACCACGCCACAGGCTTGGAGTGTGTGGGTGTGGGAGTGTGTGTTTGTGGGGAGGTGCAGGTCTGAGGGAAGCATAAACTGCGTTGTGCGGGGATGAATGAGACCAGTGTGAAGAATCCGGAGGAGGGGGGGTCACGCACGCCGCGGACCGCAGTAAAGCGCCCAAGAGTGGTGACGGAGGACTCAGCGCCTTTGCGTGAGGTTCTCAAGGCGTTTGGACAACGTGCGACTGCGCTTGACGGGGAGGTTGCCGCGTGTGACAACCCTCCATTTGAGTTGCAAGCAAAATTGTGGACTCTTGTCCTTGACATTCGACCCTACGTGCTTGCGACGCTCTCGTCGAACGTGCTGGAGGTTCCCGAGGAGATGAACAATTTGTGCCATGCTGGTTCCCGGCGAGTGTTGAAGTATCTTTGGTTTGCTCTACGCATTTACGTTAGCGTGGCTCGCATTGCGGCGGTAGTTCCTGGCGTCCTCCTGCATAGCATATTGACGCTCCTTTCCTTGCTTCCTGTGCTTGGAGCACCGCACCTGCTAGGCAAGGCGAATGAGGAGACACTATATAATGGCCTTTGCCAGGCCTTTATTTTGCTCTCTTCCCGTTCTCCCTCCTTGTTTCGGCAGCTCTTTCATGCCCTGTTGCGGGATGACACGATGGGTGCCTTTGTATTTCCTCATGCCACTGGGAAAGGACGCTCCTACGGGCGTTGCGTCATCAAGATTTCCGACCCGCCGGTGGTCCATGGGGTCTCCTCCGACGCTGAGTCACTGTTTACATCCACCATTGTTGCAGATAGCGTGTACGAAGGCGTTTGCGTGGCACGTGCATTGTGCAACATTATGAGGGAGCTATTCGAAAGTAACGTCCCGTTTCAGCCGACATTGGACAGGCGAGACATACTCTTGCGTTTATCGTGCGGCCTCCTCACTCTGGACTTGCAGGAAGGTCCTTTGCACATGTTAGCGTTCGGGTACAGTGAGCCGCTGGAGGGGGCTTCAGGTGGATATGCGCCGGACAAACCAGAAATCGGCCTAGTGACGCCGTTTCAAACCAGTGCTGGGGCTCTCTTGCGGGTGATGATGTCACGCGGGCTGCTTATCAAATCGATTCATGGCCCTAGACTCCTTTATACTTTGCTAGGCCACCTGTCTGAGATGTCGTGCCCAGACGGGGTGGACTGGAAAGTAACGTGGGAATTGGAGCTGCTCCGCTGGCTGACGGAAACCCGCGTGAAGAGTACAACTGCCTCCAATTTGATTATCGCAGGGGAATTGAAGGAAGGGGACGCGCTGGCGGGGGATGAAGCCATGGCTTCGCCGCACACATTGCTAGAAACCTTAGCCGCAAAACCAAACGTGCTGAACCATGTTATCCGTGCTCTGATTGGGTGTGTTCGTAGACAAACTTCACCAGAGTCACTCGAGACAGGTGCCGTACTGTTAGAAATGCTCAAGAGGGCGATGTCGCATGTCAGTTGCATTTCGAGCCGCCTGGAGGAGGTGTTTTATGATGTGGCTGCCGAGATGATGAATGCGCTGCTAGATTTTAGCATCCTGCAGCCAATGCTGTGGTTTGCCGATGCGTCTCCCAGGCCGGGGGTGTTGCACCAAATGCTCAAACTCTTCCCGCTGGCCGAGGTGCAGCCAGTTCTTCGGCGAGAGCTTGCTCTCCGTCGTGGGAAGGTGCCGAGGGAGGCGTATTTGTTGGCCACAGCGAACGCATCCGTTGTGCTCTGCGACAAAAATTCTGTCGAGAATACCTTTTCGCAGGCCTGGCAATCTCTGCTGAGTGGGGAGAGTGTCATGGCGGCGGATGCGGTTATCATTCTTTTGCGATCGACGCAGCAAGTGGAAATGGAAGCAGTGGCGCTGAGTTCGCTAGAGGCGCTGGCCGCCGGCCGCGTGACTCTGCAGCGGCTGGATTCCCCACTGCGTGTAGCGTTACTGTACGCGTCCCTTGTAGAAAGACTGCCTCTCAGCCGCGGTGGTAGCAAAGGCGCGTTGCTTGTTCTGAGGCAACTGCTACTGCCGCGGCAAGGGACGCTGGCCATGGCGCTCTGGCGCACCATTGGCGTTCTCCGTGGTTTTAGAAGGCGCATTGCCAAACTGTGTCAGTCCAGCATGGGTGATGCGGCCTCCTCGCGCGGTGGCGAGGAGGAGCCAAGGGAGACTGCCTCCGCCGTCGTCCGCAACACCTTTGGGGAGATTACCGGCGTCCTCGACGCGCTCGCCGAGATCACGCCGAATTTGTCGTTTGAGGAGGCTGCGAGTAGCGACGCACCGATGCTGTTTTGGCAGCAAATGGTGGCGCTTGTAACGGAGACGCTTTACGTGGCGGAGTTGCTGCGTGCCCGCGCGACTGCCTGCGGCACGCTGGCGGGGGCCCCACAGGCGGCGGAGGTGCTTGTCCTGGACGACGAGGCGGAGACGGAGAAGCCGCAGGAGACTCAGAACCTGGAGGAGGATGTTTTTATTCTGACCCCCAGCAAGCAACGTCGAGGGCGGCCGCAGCGGCGGGGCAGCATCAGCGCAGAAGAAAAGGATGAGGCAGAAGAAGTGTGCAACGACAGCGCCAACGGCAGTGGGGGCGGCGTTGATGAGTTCTTGCGTGGCGTCAGCGCACCTATGGAGGCCATTGGCTGGGTGGCTCGCCAGGTCCTCTTTGCAAGGCCCTCGCAGGCATCGGATGTTCTCCATGACGCACTGTTGTCGTTTATTTGCTTGTGTGTCACGCTTTCCCCCGTGCGGTGGGACGCCATGGAAGAAATAGCCCTCGCACGTGGCTTGAATCACAGCAATCGTGTCATTCGTCACGGTTACGCCGCGTTAGTGGTGCGCGTCCTACTCACTCGATGGAACGACGCCAGCATCGTGCGTGTGTTTCGGCAGAATTTGACGCGCGCCGAAGGGGATAAGAGGCTGCAACAGCACTTGTGCCTCGAGGCGCTAGAGGCCGCCTTTAGTGGCGAGTTTCACGCGGTGCTCCTGGAGCAGGGGATGTGCCATGACGGTTCTTCGCCCGTGGCTGCCTCGCTACCACTGGCAATCACCCCAGCCCCAGAGCAAGGGCAGCAAGGCGCAGCCTGCAGGAGTGTTTTTGAGATGTGCATTGAAATTTGGGAAAATGACACCTTCACGATGCTCACCAGGTCGACGGCGCTGACTGCGGCGCATGCCATTATGTTTCACTTCTCCTGGTCACTGGCTGCGTTGTGCTGGAGGGACGCTGGCATGATTGACACCTCTTTTTTCGAGGCCATGTGTGATTTGGAGGGAAGTGTCGTGCAAGAGGTTGCCCTGGCTTGTCTCGATGACGCCTTGCCCCACTGCGTTCTCTCCGAGAAGGGCAAGGAGAAGCTTCAAAGGATATCGTTGTTTGACGAGCCGCTTTCCGAACTCAGCGTGTTGCCTAGGGTTATGGCGTACATTTTGCTGGAGTATGCCCAAGCACCGGTGGCGGAGAAGTTGGAAAAGGTGCAGAGGCTGCTGGAATTTTATTCAATCCCTTTAGAGGACTTGCCGGAGAGGGTGCGCAACGTCCGTGCGCCGCTCATCGTCAGTCTGCTCTACTTGGAGGCCGGGCGGCGGCTCCGTAGCGCGGACTTGCGGCTTGAGGCGGCTGAAGTGTGCCCCACGGAGGCCGGCAATAGTGAGGCCGGCGGTGTTCTCTCCAACTTCAACCTCGCGGTGGAGCTGGCGCTGCGCGTTGTGGGGTGCACCCCTTCCGCGGATGCGGTTTCGCAGGCGCTGGTGACGCCGGTGACAGTAAAGGCGGATGTGACGGGGCTAACTGTGGACTTCTTTCACGTGTTGGATGCTATGGCGGAGCTTGTGGGCATCGGGCCCTTCATGGTGCCCCACGATGTCTCTCCCTGCATCGTGCGACGCTGCCTATGCAGTCTGACGTTGCTAATACAACTGCTTGGCTCGCACGCGACAACCATTGCGCCCAAGCTGCCGGCCATTTTGATGCACTGCAGTGCACGACCACAGCTGCTGCGGCCAGTGTGTGTGGTCTGGCGTGAATTGCTAACAAATTGCACAGCAGAGTACCTCAAGGAACACGCTCTCACGATAGTTGTGGATCTCCTGAGCATGGGGCAGCTGGCTGAGGATCATGGCTGGGGTGATGAGGCAGAGGGAGGCCCCTTGCCTCTGTTGGAAGCCTCCATGCGCATCGTTTACAAGGCTTCTTCGCAGGATACGTTCTGGAAGTGGTATTTTCAGGTGATGGGTGAGAGAAATGCACTCATCCGCCGATTGAGGGGGGAGGGTGGCACTCATCCGGCGCCCCTCTCAGAAACACGGGGTTTGGAAAAGGGACTGCCACACACGGGTTGTAACGCCACTGTCGTTGTTGCTGGTTTTCTGTCCGTGGTGCAGTCGGGCTCTGCCAAGTGCAACGAGGCGTTTGTCCGCGCCCTTTACCAATATCTCCGCAACATGGATAGTCAGGGACGGCTGGAAATGACGCGGGCGGCTGAGTTGAGTCCGCAGTTTATTCCCACGCTCCTCAACTGCGCCTGCGAGCTGCGCGAAGATAACCTCGAGTGCATTTTGTCTTGTGTGGGCATGATTGGCGCCGCAGCCCACTCGCACGCCCCATTGCTTGCAACGGAAAGAGACACCTCTTCGCGTAGTGTCCCGAGGTCGTTTTCCCCGGCTAGCAGCGGTAGCGGGGCTTTGCGAGGCATGCACTTTCTGCCAGGGGAAGTCCTAGACTGGCGTACGCTGGCACACAAGTTGCTCAGTGTCTACTGTCCGTGGTCTCTGGCAAACACTGCTGACCCCACCAAGCATGACCGCGCTGCGTACGCTGTGCAACAGCTCTTGCGTGTTTGCACGGACGCCGAGCGACGACTGGTGGACCGCTTGCCTCTCGAAGATACAGAACCTGTAGACGTTAATGAGCTCCAGGAGTACTTGTGGTGGTCGCAGCTAGAGCCAAAGTGTCAGCAGCTTCTGGCGGGATATACCACGACCCGCTACGGCAAAAAAGTCATGAGGGAGAGTGAACTGAGTAGTCCGGTGTACAAAGCTGGGCTCTCTTTTCATGATTGGCTAGACGCATGGTTTTGCGACCTGGTCGAGCGCTGCGAGGGCACCTTTGGGCTCATGATGGGCTCGCTGCGCAACATGGCAAAGGGCGATCAGGTCCTCATCACGTGCCTTGTTCCGCTCATTATTGTTCACCTGCTACGGATGGGCAGTGATGTCCATTTCAATGCGGTGTTGAATGAGGTGACGAACTTGCTGCACCTCGCCTCGCCTGTCGCGCCAGACAAGGGGGGGCAGGATGGCTCGCTGTATTCGCAGGGCATCATGCGGGAGGTTGCCACGCCCGGGTCCCGGGCCACCGGCGTGGAGGAGCACGTGCAAGAGGTCTTTCAGATTCTGGAGAACATCGAGCACCTGCGGCTGAATCTGCCCCGCATCGTCCATAAAATTCGCGCGTCGCGTGCGGGGACGCTGGACCTCATGGAAGTGACGCACGTGGAAGCCGTCTGTAAAAGATTTATTCTTCGTGTGCCTTGGACCATAAGAGCCGCGGCGGCGGTGGGTATTGGAAGCAACATGCGTGCCCTGCGCCACATAGAGAGCCAGCAGTACTTGCCATCCGTGCACGAAGTTCTGAACCAGGACATTTCCCTTCAGCGCATTTTTGCAGCCCTCGGCGACAGGGATTCGTCACGGAGCCTGCACCGCACACAAGTACACCAACCCGAGGATTCAGCCTTTTCTTACGAGAACAACGGTGAATGGGGTCTGGCGTTGCAGGCAAGCGAGTTGGTGCTGCAGCACCAGCCCAATAGTATTAACCATCAGTTTACTCTTCTGCGTTGTATGCAGCAACTCGGACAATTGCACCTCATGTCTCGCTACAGTCAAGCTTTGCTGATGCAGTACTCACGCCTTCCAGGTGAGCACAGGAGAGGCGATAGCCTTGAGTGGGAAGCAAAGAGGGCCGCATTGCAGAACTACGCGAATGAGGCTTCATGGCGTCTTGGAGAGTGGGAACGTATCGAGACTCGCCAGGACCTTCCCATCAGCCTGGCGTCACCCATTCGAGCCTTCACCAACTTACTTTACAGGCGAGGCACACTGAGGGAGGTGTTCTCCGCCTGTGAGGCGCAGCGGCAGAAGATAGC
This sequence comes from Trypanosoma conorhini, assembly GCF_003719485.1. NCBI lineage: Eukaryota > Euglenozoa > Kinetoplastea > Trypanosomatida > Trypanosomatidae > Trypanosoma > Trypanosoma conorhini. The sequence continues at coordinate 23,887 of NW_021704197.1, read as the reverse complement.
GCCCGTCATCCGCGCGGCCTTTAGGGAGAGTTACGCCCAGGTGCATCCCCACGTCGTTGTCCTTCACGCCTTAGGGGACATTGAAACCGCAACCGAGACCGTGACGTCGCTGCGAAGGGAGGGAAAGTTTGACGAAGAGGCGCTGCCCGTTCGTGACGCCTTTTTGAATAGAAAGGCACTCCTTCAGAAGTTAGCCGCGTTGCTGCAGCAACGCGCCCGCCTAACGGAGACTGCACCAGAAACGCAGGAGCTATTGATCTCGCTCCATCGCTCCATTTTTAGGGCGCTTGACATGAAAGAGGAGGTGACAAAGACGTGGATGCGGCACGCGAAGATGTTGCGGGATGAGGGGCTTCGCGAGGCGGCATTGAGTGCGGCCAAGCAGTCCAGACTCGGGGACGGCTACGTCGACCCGTCCTACTACACCACTGTGGCAAAGCTGCTGTACGAGATGAACATGCCAAACCAGGCCGTTGAATTCGCCGAGAACGTTGTCAACGACGCGCTCGGTCCGCTTGTTACCCGCGCCAAGCTACGCCTGCTGGCCACGCGCTGGCGGCAAGAGACGGGGTTCCAAACCTCTCAGGAGGTGATTGCGGGGTATGTGTCTGCGCTGAAAATGAATGAGTCTGAGAAGGCCCACCACCACCTCGCCTTATTTTACGAAAAACTGTATCGCTCCATTCAGAACTCGGCGCAGGAGGCGGGTGCGTCTCTGCGTGCCTCCCCCGATGACGTGGAGGACAAGAAACTGGTGCGAAATATCGAGTCTTATGTGTTACAGGCGATTCACCATTTCGGGCTGGCGCTGCGGCTGGGCAGCAAGACGATGGTTGTCTCCCTCCCTCGCATGCTGACACTGTGGCTCAATTGCTCCACCCCGCTGGCCGCGCTAACCGCAAAGTTGGGCTCAGCCGCGCTCCTTGCTGATTCGCTGCTTAAAAAGCTGAATGAAATGATGGAGCGCTTTCTTCTTCAACCAGGCACAAGTTTGCCGGTCACACAACTCATTACGGCCCTTCCGCAGCTGTTGTCTCGCATTGGTCAGGACAACACGCGCGTGGTCGGGATCGTCACGGACACCATTGTTAAACTCATGGTGGAGTTCCCGCAGCAGTGCCTGTGGCAGGTGCTTCCGATTACTTTTGGCAAGCAGCATCAGCGCAGCGAGACAGCGAGGAACGCGATCGTTCGCAAGTTTGTAGACCGCGTCCCGAACCAAGGAAAGTTCGTTGAGCGCATGCGTGATTTCTTCAAGTCGCTTATTGAGCTCTGCAACTGCCCTGCCGCAAGCCTTGTGGCTAGCCGTTCATCGTCGCAGGCGTCACTTGCCGGGAAGCCCTTTATGCAGCGGATCCAGCTGATCCTGCCAGAGACACGCATCATTCTGCCAACGATGGCCAACCTGTCACCGAACGTCATGCGCGTGACGGAGAACACGGCTGTCTTTGCTGGCTCTGCGGCGTTTCATAGCGTGGAGGAGCGTGTCACCATTATGAGTTCACTGCAGAAGCCCAAGCGCATAACGGTCATCAGCGATGAGGGGGCGCCCGTTCCGTTCCTCTGCAAGGCGCGGGATGAGCCGCGAAAGGATATGCGAATGATGGAGATTGCCTCCTTGATGAACACCTTCTTCCTCACGGATCCGGAGCCGAGACGCAAGCGGTTTGCGCTGCGCCGGTACGCCGTCACCGCCCTCAGCGATGACTGCGCCATTATCGAATGGGTCAACAACCTCGTCCCCTTTCGGAGGGTGGTTGAGGACTGCTATGCCATGGAAGGCACAGGTGTGCGCGTCTCGCAGGTAAAGGCGTGGAAGGCCATGGTGGACAGCGGATCCCTCACCAAGATCGACATGCTGCGGAAGCACATCTTCCCCAAAACCCAACCGGTGTTTCACAACTGGTTTCACGGCCACTTCCTGAGTCACCAGGAGTGGTTTAATGCGCGTAACTGCTACACGCAGGCCACGGCGCTGTGGAGCATTGCGGGGCACATCGTTGGCCTTGGCGACAGGCATGGCGAGAACCTCATGTTGGATTTGCGTTGCGGGGAGTTGCTGCACGTGGACTTTGCGTGCCTCTTTGACAAGGGTGAGTCACTAGAAATCCCGGAACGGGTACGATTTCGCCTGACTCAAAACGTGGTTGACGGAATGGGGATACTTGGCGTCGATGGGCCCTTTCGCGCCTGCTGCGAGTTGGCCCTCCGCTGCCAGATGAAAAACAAAACCGCCGTCATGAGCGTTGTGGAGACGCTCCTGCATGACCCCCTCGTTGAGTGGACGCGGCACTCCTCGTTGCGTCAGAAGAACTTTGATCCCAGGCAACTGATTGGGCGCGTCTCGCGGCGCCTGGACGGTTTTCTTGACCTGTACAGCTCCACCCGCGAGAAGGACACGCTGGCGCTCAGCTGTGAAGGCCAAGTCTCGCGCCTCATCAGCCACTCCTCCGCGGTCGAAAACCTCGCGGAGATGTACGTCTGGTGGATGCCGTGGCTGTAGCAAACGCACTGCGGCGGCGGCGGCCGCAAGCAACGGGGGCACAGCCAGCAAAATCGGCGGCATCGTCGACCCGTGCACGCGTTGAAACTCCATAAAAGTTTAAATTTATAATCCCCCAAAAACAAAAAAATTAAATAAATAGATAAATAAAATCCAGGGGATAGGCAGGTGAGAGCGGTGCGGTGTATACTCTTGTCACGCGCTGGTGTGCGGGCGGAAATCCTGATGTCCGTTTTCCCCCGTTTTGTTGTTGTTGTTTTTGTTCTTGTTTTTTTTTTGTACGCCTGCTTTTTCTCCTTGGGGTTTTTTCTCTGCGTGTGTGTGTGTGTGTTGTGAATGAAGGATGACCGCCCCGCAATGAAGTGGCTGCTGCGGTTCATAACCCGACGCGGAAGGCAGCGGACGCCGATTCCACCAAAGCCGTACGTCGACACCGCGTCAGCGTCGCGGCACATGACGGACCCCCGGCTGTACGACCCCGATGATTTGAAGCACATCGACCCCGAGAAGCCACACTGGCAGGACCCACGCTTCGAGTCCCGCGAAAGCCTCCCGTTTTTTGACTTTTGGGGGTACAACAGGGACTGGAGCTGGACGCTCTTCCGGGCCTCCACCGTCATCTTTGCCATGGCGCTTTACTGGGAAATGCGCACACTGCTGTACGTGCGGAATGACCCACCGCGGATCACGGGCAGCACCACGGTTTCACCTGTCCCGGACTATGCGAGGGACGACAAGGCAACCGAAGAAGAGTTGCGCGCCGCGGGATTTGCCTACATTGGCGTAAAGAAGTTGGACCACCTCGGTCTGTCAAGCGGCGGGAAAACATCGGCAGGGGAGGAGGAGGAGGAGAAGTAGTAGCTTTTTTTGCCAGCTCCTCTGCGGCGATGGGGGCAGAGAGAGAGACTTGCTCTCCCTACACATACATCTCCGCCTCGCCGCAGGCGTTCTGCTTTAACAGGCACCGAATGTGTTTTATGGCGATTCCGTGATGCTTTTTTTCGTTAATGTTTTTTTTTCGTTACACAACTTTCCCTTGGCAAACGATCCAAACCAGCGGAACAGTTAGCATGAACGACATTTACGCTAGACGGCTCGCGCAAGGGATGATGTTCCATCAGCTGATGCGCTGCCACGGAACTCTCTGGGCCGCGACGCAGGTAACAAAGGAAAAGCTTGACTACAACTTCATCCGCGAGGAGTTCATGCGGTCCAATGGTAGACGCACAATGCCGCTCCTCATTGGCGCTGCTGCCGAGGAAAACCTTCATGAACTGCACCTAACGCACTTGACAGAGCACTGTGCGTGGGGGGAGAGCGCACGTGCCTCAGCCGTGCATCGACAGACCCCACTGTCACAGCACATTGGGGCAATGGGAAGGATGTCTGAGACAATTCATCAGACGAAAACGGCGGCCACAATGCAGAATCTCTTTAATGAGCATTTGTCCCGTATCGAAGGCATTAGCTCTTTTGAGGAGGAGCCCCTCATTGACGATGCAAATTGACACGCCACGAGGATGTGGCTTTGGCCCAGGCATTCCACAGAGAGGGGCAACCCTGCAGCGAGAGTGTCTTTCCCTCTCTCTTTCCTTTACAAACATCCTGTGGTGAGAACTGTATTCGTTCTCTTTCTTGTTGTTGATCTTTTTTGGCTTATGTGCGGCTGTGTTGCCTTTTGCGTTTTCTTTGCTATTCTGCCCGCACATTTTTTTTTCTCTGTGGGTATGTGTGTTTTTTTATTGTTTAACGTTTTCCCTTCTTACTTTGCGCCTTCTTGCATACGTCTTGCTTGCCAGTGACGGCG
>NW_021704197.1:11508-19552 GCF_003719485.1 Trypanosoma conorhini | reverse complement strand
GAGAGAGAGAGAGAGAGAGTTGGAGAGAGAGGGGGTGGGGGGGGGGAAAGGCAATGATTTCGTTTTTTAAGAAAAAGCGTAAGACCAGCGCCGCCGCCGCCGCTTCGTCAGGGACAAAAGTGTCCGAGAGCATCGCGACGGAAACAATGCCGCGCCACCCCTCGCACGGTTCCTCCGGGCAGCTGACACCGCCAGGGACTGGAACTTCGTCTCCCTCCCCCGTCGAAACTCAGACGACGCTGGCGGCAACGACGCCGCCAGCGTCAGTGAAGTCCAAAAGTGCTTTGCCGCCGGCGCAGCAGGGAGCCGCCATGCATCCTGCGGGCGTGCTCCCACCGCCGCGGTCGATGAGTAGGTCCCAGACACCGGAACTCTTGCATTCAGCTCCTCTGAGTCAACGCGGGAGTGCGTCCTCGCATTTGCTACAGCCGCACGGAAACCAACCACAACTGCCGTCTGGGATGAGGCTTATGAGCGGCTCTCCTGCTCATCCGGGCGCTAAGATGATGATGATGAAGGGCCCTCCACTGCCTCCTGGAGCAAAACTTATAAAAGGGCCCCCACCGCCCGGAATGATGAAGAAGAAGATGATGCCTGGTGCACCACCTGTAAAAATGCTAATGGTGCCACCGCCACCGTCAAGCTCGATGGCGTCGGCGTCAAAGAGCCCTATGGTACCGCCTCCACAGGGAGGTTTGCCGCCAAGGAAGTCTGCGGCGCCTGCTCCGCCGTTGGGGGTGGGCCAATTGGGAACTTCCACCGCGGTGTCCTCACAGCCTCCCAGCTCTCCTCCCGTACCTCGTAGCAGTAGTGCCTCGCTAGAAAAGGGGCGCGCAATTCCTCCTCCGATACCTGAAGAAGAAGGCAAAGAAACACCGCCGTCGTCTTCTAAGCCCAAGTTGAACGATGTAGATGAGTCGAAGCTGAGACCTGAGGCCCCGCGGAACCTCACGGATAGCGATAGTGAACTGCACTTTGTTCTTGAAGAGGGCTCTTCCGTGGAGCGAACGCCAGCAGTAGAGGGGTCCCCGGAACGGAATCTCCACGGCCTCTCCAATGGCTCTTCGCTACAGTTTAATGAGGAGGTCGCCCCGTCGCCAACCCTGTTTTTAGTCCAAAATGATGATGCGACAGCGGCTCGGGGAGGCAGCGTGTCACACCAAGGGTCTCAAGCGTTCTTGGGGTCTGTGCCAAATTCTTCTCGCAGTATCTCTCGCGGGGAGGGTAAACGCCTTGAGAGTCATGAGACACACCATGAGGAAACGAATTCGCACAACTCGGTAAACCACCGCGCAAGTGCTGGATCCACTGAGTTAGTTGGAAAAATACCCGAGACTCCTATAAATCAACGAAACAGGAAGCGAGTTCCTGCGTCGGACACGGCGTCTGATATTTCGCCGGGTGTTCTGGAACACACTAAGAGTCAGAAGCGAGACAAGGGCACAAAAGCTTTGAGAAGCTCTTCTCTCTCCGGGCTCTCTGGGGAGGAGAACGCCATGGCTGTTAGTGAAGAGAAACTTTCCCCCAGTCTTCGCAGCCGCATTGTGGAGCAGTTTCTTTCTATTCTCTCGCCGCAGCAATTTTACGGCAAGGTTACCAAACTACATGGAATTCGACTCATGAAAGGGAAGCCTGAGGGGGCTTCGGGCCTTAAGGAGTATAAAACCATTTTTGTTGCGACAAAAGGGGTTTTGCCCAATCAATTTTTTTACCCGCAGCTGCGGCTGTTGGAGTCGGACGGAACACCGGCTAGCTATGACGAATCCCCCGAGTACTTGGATACACCCATCGTTCTCTACGAGGCCGCGCCGGGAAACATGCTCTTTGCGGAGACAGTGCTTGAGGCGAAGCATATCCTTGAGACCAACTCCGCTGCCACGAGTTGTTTTGTTCTGGAGAACTCCGCGATCGTTTTTAAGGATCCATTGAAGTTTGCGCTTCCACTCGCAATGTTGACGGTGCGTTGGGTTCCGTATTCCGTGGCGCAGTCTGAGCCCCAGTGTCCCGTGCACCACAAAGAGCTGCAGCTCTTTGATCGCTTCTCGAAGGGGTTGCTGTGTGCCCTGTGTGTTTCAAAGAACGCGTCCCACGCCGAGGACCTTGTTGTCATCCCGGAGGTCCTTGACGGGAACTCTCGACTCCGAATTTTGGGGCGGCTTTCAGAGCAGATGCAAGAGAGGCAACAATCTGCCGCACGTTGGGTGAATCAGCATCAAAGGCTTGTGTCTATTGCGAAACACAAAAAAGATGCCGTCAATCAGCAATTTGATTTGCTACTGACTGCTATTAAGGCGAAGCGGGAGGAGTTTTTAGAGTACTGTGATGTTGCATTTGGCTACTCCATGAGCAGTGTCGCAAAGGAGATTCTCGCCGAGGACGAACATGTTCGCCTGCTAAAGGCCGCAATTGACCACTTGCGCACTGAAGGTGCCAAGCCGCTTTATTCAATGCAGATTGCCACTGTGGCGAACGCATTGCATGCCTCGGAAGAGTTCCCGAAGCCCATTTCACTGGAGTCGCTTGAGCTCTCGGCGCTCGGAAGCGAACTCAGCCCAAACCTGCAGTCCGTAATGGCGGAGGTGCAGTCGCTGTCGCCAGTGTTGGCGAGTACCAAGTTGCACTGCCCCCGTTCGCCGTTTTCCACTCTGGCTGGGGAGGAGCGGGAGTTACTGCAGGAAGCGCATCGGCAGGAGCACCAACAAGATCGTAGAGGGCGAAGCCAAGTGGCGAGGAGAAGTGCGGAATTAGAGGACCTATCACCTATCAGGGCGCCGAGACCAAGGCCTTCCCAAGAGAGAAGCCAACGTCGAATGGGGAGCATTTCCAGACGCTGTGGGATGTCCAGGGAGTCCCCGCGGCAGCGGCCCATACCGCTTCTTCTTCGCGACCAAAGTATGTCGTTTGATGTGGATGGGGTCCGTGCGCCGCTCCGGCGAAGGCGTCCGGGGCAGTGGGTGACCATTCCGGGATGCCGCGGAACGTGCCTGCTTGATGTACCTATTCATGAGCTCGTGGCAGATGACGACGATGTGAGAGGCGCTAGGAGGAAACCAAAATGCCTCGAGTGGGCACTGCGGGTGGACGATCCGGGCGAGTGGGTGGGTATCGGCGTGGGGGTTGGGGCTGGTCTGAAGGCGTGGGCTGCGAGTCGCACTCCCGACTTGAGCCACCTTTGGGTGGTGACACTTGGCAACACGCGGCGCGTGTTTCTACTGCGAGTGACGGTAAACCCAAACGTGGGACACGCAAAACTTTCCATTCACGATGGGAAGGGCAAGCGACTCGATGATGGGCGTATACCCCAATGGAACGCCACACGCAGCTGCTACCCGCAAGTCACATTTGGTGGCCGCATTGGTGAGGTGCACCTCGTAGAGGGACCTCGTGTTGTGTAGAGGCTAAGAGTTGCAAATGCATGTATGCCGCAGGAAGTGTGCGTGTGTGTGTGTGTGTATTATTGTATTGTATCCGTTTTTGTCTTCGTTTTTTTTGAATGCTTGGATGGCGAACGATGTTAGATTTTGGATAGTTTGGGGGAAGCGTTGTGATGAAATGCAATGACGCGTGCGACAGGGTGCTGAAGAACGTAAGGTGAGAATCACCTCCAGCAGAAGAAGAAAGGGCACGAAGGACAAACGCGATGAGACGTAAGTTGCAATGCGTCCTGCCGCTGGCTTTCACTTCCTCCGGCTACATCCGCCTTTTTCCTACCAGGGGAGCCCCTTTCTGCATCAAATAGAAATGTGCGTAGAGTCAAAGGAAATGGAAATTGTTTGGGCTATTGTGCTTCCGTGTGCCTGCTTTGTTGTGTTTTTGTTGGTTTGTCCTCTCTCACTTCCCCTGCGCCGCATTCTCTTGTTTCTCGCGAAGAAGAAAGAGCGAAGGGGAAGCGCAGTTCAGAGCGCGCGCGCGAGAGTGTGTCTGGCTGCGTGGGTGGGAAAAGAAGGAGAGAGTGAGTGAGTGAGTGAGTGTGGGTGAGGCGGATGTGAGTGATGGTATTGCCGTTTGGCCTAGATGATGTCCTTCTTCTTGTGGCGTCTGCCTCGCCCCTGCTGTGGGCAAAGCGCGGCGACGTGGTGAGGTCCAGCGTCTACAAAACAGTCTCTTTTGTGACGGGCGACGACGCCTACGCTGCACGGAGGGCGGAGGCGGTTGCTCGCAACTGCCCAACACCGTGCGCGTTGCTTCCGGGCAAAGATCTTGGTGGACCCACACCCACCGCCTCCGCGGCAACGGACACGCTTGTTGTTAGCGGTATAGCTGGAAGCTTTACTGGGGACGTTGTGCACGAGTACCCATGCGTCCCACACCGCCACTTCCACCGCATGAAACAACGTCGTCCGCCTGTGCGGGATCTTCTTCAATGCTCCGTGAAGGAAGTGGCGGCGTCTCTCCATAGCTACTCCCTGGCGGAGGTGTCCCGCCTGTATGAGACTATGGAGCAGGAGGGTCTCTGGGAGGCCGCGCTGAACGTGACGGAAGGCTCGAGGAGGGGCAGGCATTACGCCTACCTCACCAAGAGGAATCTCGAGGCGGTGCTACGGACACTCCTGCGGGCTGGGGAAACGCAGCGAGCGATACAGTGCTATCTGGCACATGCAAAGGAGTTTCTTGTCTCAGATGAGGTGCTAGTAGCGTTGTTTGATGCCTGTAGGCAAGTTGAGCAAAACAGTCTGGCCCTCTATCAAGCCGTGAAGCCGTTCCATGACGAATGGACTCTGGCGGTCTATGCGTGCTGTCTGACTGTGAATGCCCAGTTTAACTGGGAAGAAGCATTACACCTGTATAGTGAATATCTGGAGAAAGAGCGGCAGCCGCGATTTACACGACTTGTGGCAAGTGTCATGCGCAGTACGGACCACAAGAGTAGTGTAAATGAAGTTGGTAGTGGGGTGGGGTCTGTGAAGGGGCAACAGTTACAGTTTCTCTACCACGTCATTCTTCCTTTGGTTGCTGACCGTCGGGTGGACCGGCTACAAGAGTGTTACGCGCACATGTTGGCGCGTGAACCAGAGTCCACTGTGGATGTACTGCTGAGGTGCCTTCATACCCCACGCGGCAGGGAACTGGCGGCGCATTGGCTAAAGGCGTCCGTGAAAAATGCGAAGGATCCTCCACTCATTCCGGACACTGTCGTTGACTTGGCGACCCAGCTTTATAGCAAGAAACCCAACGTGATGAATCTTAACTCGCTGCTGAAGGTCCTCATGGCACAAGACCCAACGATGCTTCCTTCCCATGTGGGAGAGAAGTTACAGGAATACGTTCGCCCGCTTGCGATGACAGAGAATGACGCGTGCGTCTTGGCTCGCACCCTCACCGGGCAGTCAGGACATTGGAAACTCGCGACACACTTCATGGCATCCATGGTTGCGCGAAAGCAGTTTGGTGCTCTTCCGACACTCTCCTTCTACGTGGCAAAGCAGGGAAGATGGTTACTGGCGTCTCAGGCAATGACCCTGTGCTTTTCTAACCGTGCCGCCGTTGCCCCGGCAGAAATAAACCTCTGCATCGAGTCATCTGTGCTCGCTGGTCGCTGGAAAAGTGCCTTGTTCTGGATGGAACGGGCTCATAGCCGCGGTGTGCGACTTCCGACTGCGGTGTATGACGATGTGCTGGGTGTCACAAAGCATTGTTCGTGGGTTGCTGCCCTCCGTGCGCTCGCGTCGATGCACGAGGCAGGGAGTGCCTCCTCTGAAGCGGGTGTACTCACCGTGCTGGAGGCCACAGCCTCGCAGGGAAAAGCGCTCAAGGCTCTAAACGCCATATCCACCACAGGAAACGTTTACTGGACCTTGTAATGCGGCCGTGAGTGGCAGGGCGTAATTCAAAAGGGGCTAGTTTCCGCTTTTGCCTTCTCTCTTTCCGCCCCTCGCCGTGCGTTCACCTTTGCCCTGTTTAGTTGTTTACTTGCCTGCCTCGGCAAGAAGTACACTCCCAAATACCTGCGCATATTCACAGTTGTAGATATCCTTTTTTTTGTGTGCCGGTGAAACATCTGCTCTCTCTCTCTCTCTTTCCCTTCACGAGCTTGGGGGTCCATGCGTTGGTTGTGGCTGTTCTGTGATGTAACGTCCTTTGCGGCTTAATGATAATAAACAGGAACTCTCGTTTGTATTATCCATTTGTTTTTTTTTTATCGGCCCCTCTTGCGAAGGCTCAAGTGACTTTTTTTTTTCTTCGACAGTCTCAACTCTTCATTCGCACCATGTTCGCCCTAATCTACTTTGCGATCCTGCAGTCTGCGGCGGTGCTGCTGTATTGCGCCAGCGGGTGCCTCGCCGAGGTTCCTGCCCTGAGGCCCGAGAGCAGTTTTGCCGAGGCGGTGATGAACAGCGACCCACCGCCGGCGGCTGCGGTGGTGCGAGAGGTGCCGCGCAAGGGGCAGGGCGCGGTACAGGCGTACACCGTCGCCAGAGCCGGAGCTGGCAGCGCTGAATGGGCACCCATCCGCATCCGGGCGTTCTACGGGGACCTCAAAATCCCGGCGAAGCACTGCACTGCCGTGGGGGAGAAAAAACCGGACTTTAAGGGGAAGCTCAAAGATTGCACACGTGAGCACCTCCTTGACACCCAGAAGAAGAATATGATCATGAAAACCATCATTCCTAACGCCATCAAGATGCATGCGGATCGCCTCCTTGTTCAGCTTGTTCGCGGCCGCTTGGATCTGTCCATGGTCAGGGACAAGAGGAGTCTTTGCAGGCACTTCGCTGTTCCCGTGCCTCACTTGAGAAAGGGTGCTGCGAATGCCGACATGGTGCTCTATGTGGCCGCTGGAACAGACAGCTCAACGTGGGCCAGTCCATGTGATACGTGGGGAGACACGCGTCCCACGGCGGGAGCCATGCACATCTTCCTTCGTGAAGTCGCGTGGCAGACGTTCAACGTTCGCCGTGCCGCGCATGAGATTGCGCATGCTCTCGGATTTGTCTACGGGCGGATGAAGCGTCTGGGGATGCTGTCTACGCGGCAGTTGCCTGGCACGGGAGGCGTGACGGTGATAAGTTCAAGCAAAACAATGGAGACGGGGCGGAAACACTACGGCTGCGATAAATTCCCCGGTATGGTGCTAGAGGAGTTGAGTAAAGGCAATGTGGCGGCGCACTTTTCGTTCAGCTTTGCGAAGGACGAGTTGATGGGTCCATGGCCTTCTTTAACGGGCGGTCGCTACTCCGCTCTGACGCTCTCCGTGTTTGAGGATATGGGGTATTACCGCGCGAATTGGGGCAAGGCGGAGCCGATGAACTGGGGCAACGCTTCCACATGTGCGTTTTTAGAGCAAACGTGTCACAGTGAGAGCAACCGTTCCTATCCAGACATGTTCTGCAGCACCGCGGATACCCACATTCGCTGCTCATCTGACCGCTCCTCCGTCGGACTCTGTACCAGAGTGCCTGTGGATGTTGCGCCGACGAAGAGCAGCACGTGCTCAATGATTATTCCCTTCTACGCGTACGGCGGCCAGCAGCTGTATTACAGTATGTGCGCCATCGAGGCCGCCACATTCATCCCTGGCTCCCGTACCGGGCCTGGCTCGTTGTGCCTGGACGTGGAAACGTTCCAGGTGCCGAGCATCAAATACCCTGGAAAAATGAAACCGGTGAGTGGTGTGTGTGCCCAAGTGCAGTGCACCGATGGTAAGGTGCAGGTGCGGTACCAGGGCAACGACGATTGGCACAGTTGCCCCGAGGGCCAGTCAATTGCAACGGACAATGCAAGCGGGCCTAAATACATTCGTTGTCCCAGGTACGACGAGGTGTGCCGGACTACCGCCGGGAAAAACACTCGTGGCGGGGTGAGTAACTGATAACGCAGTGTGCCGGCATTTCCAAGAGGGCAGTTTCGCGTTGGCCGCACTGCTGCTTTCGCCGTTCCGATGCTGCAGTGGAGACCTGCCAACACACTATTGCACAATGCGAATGAAGTGGAGGGCTTTTCTATCCGGATAGCGAACCTGCAATCTGCTCGGCAGGGAGGGGGCACTCATTCGTATTGCCACTTTTTTTTTAATTTTTCTATTCTTGGTCTCGTAAAATGAAGC
>NW_021704197.1:0-11483 GCF_003719485.1 Trypanosoma conorhini | reverse complement strand
TATGCTTTCTGTGTTCGAGCTTGCTTTGGTTCCTTACAAATGGACCATATTCTGTTTTCTGTGTTTAAGTGGGGAAAAAATTGCTGCTGATAAAAGGCCGATTTTTTTTTTTTTGCGCGGGCCCGTGGTAAGCGGCACATATGCATAACTTCTTTATATGGGAAGACTTGAGTTTTTTTTGTTTTTTTTGTCACCCGTGGATAAAATGAATACACGCTGCTGTTGGTGTTATTGCTGTAGTGGCAGGCTTTTCTGGCTTGAGCGTCAGACGAATTGGAACCGTACTATTTTCAGTTTCCTCGTTTTTCGTTGAGTTGGTTAGGTGGGGATACATGGCGTGCCTCTGTGCAGGACTCTTTGCAAGGGTGCACGGTGTGAATTAGGGATTTGCTTCCCTTGCTGCACGGTCAGTGTGCCGTTGCAGGATGGCACAGGGCGCTAGGGCGGCTGGGGTGCGTTGTAGACGCTGCCAACCTCATTTGCGCCTCGCTGCGAAGAGGGAATAGGGTTATTATTTTATTTTGCTCACCGTCTTCTTCGCCGGCCCCGCCGTGTTCCCAGGTGTGCGTATGTGGGCGTTGCTGCTCCGCGTGCACCTCATTTTCTCTGATCACAGCGTCGGGCAGCAGGCAAGGCGGAGGCTTCAATTTGCGCCATACACACGCACAGAGAGGGCGAGAGAGAGCAGCAGCAGCAGCAACAACGCATTGCCCCAGTGGAGTTGTGGGGCGCGGCCATGGACACTGCAGTGTTTGAAAAGTAGTATGCAGGCCCTGTGGAGGGGCGGCAGGTGTGCTGGGGATTTGGGGGGAGGGGCGTGGTGTCACATTGTGTTGGGGAAGCAGATGTGGTGGCGCCAAGAACGCGGTTTACTGCTGGGTTGTGGCCGCAAACACAAGGGAAAAAGCGGACGTGTGCAACCAAATTAACCATGCTGCTCTGCTTCACCACGTTGGTCTCTGGGAATGCCGCGTGTGATACAGCGGTATCGATATGCCTGTGAAACTTGTCGCTTTGCGCTTCCCCGATTCTGTTTCGGGTTTGGACGGATCGCATCACGACAAACAATCAACAAAACAGAGTGGCTCTTTGTGGAAGAAGACACCTTTTTGGTTGCGTAAAGTATTTATTATTATTATTATTTTTGCGTTCATCTCTGGGAAAGTTCTTGCGGTGTTAATGCACTTGACGCAGTTGCCACGTGCCGGCGTCTCCTCATTGCCGGTTTCCCCCTCCCACAGAGTGACGGTGACACGTCTGCCTCTGCGTCTCCAAGGAAGAATTGTGGGTGCCTAGTTGTTTTTCTTGTTTATGCGATGTCGAGCGAGGGAAAGCGCAAATTTGCGGAATGGCACCACCCTGCCAGCAGCGCTGCGACGGTCAGGCTGGATCATTGTGTTGACCTCTCGGCGCACGCCGGTGCGGCGCGGGGGACGGCCCCAGGCGTCGCCCCGTTCTACTTGCTGGAGAACCGGAGCTTTCTTGCCGACCGCATGCGCCTCCCGTCATTGGCGGTGACGTCGTTTGTGAGTTTTGTCTTCGGGGTCGCCTGGACGCTGAGCCAGCTCTCGCGTCGAGCGGCGGGCGGGGCGAGGCCGGTCTCGCTCCTTCGACTGCTTCTGGGGGCAGTGCTACTCGTCGCGTACATGCGCTTCCTTCGCTGGCGGCAGTCGATGATGGATGACGTGATAAGATGCAGTAATTTTTCACGCCTTTTGCTGACTGCATCGCGACTCGGTGGCAACGCCCTCGCCGCTTCCAACCCCCAGTTGTGGCTACACGGTGACACGCCGTTTACACTCCTTCGCAACGGCGGTGCGGAACTGTTTGGTACTTCGCACTACACCGGTGATGCGGTAATAGTTGATATCAGCGATTTGTTGGAGGCGGACTGTAAGGTCATTGATGCGGGCACACCCCTGCCTATCACGCGACGCGTCCTGGAGGCGGCTGTGGTTCCTGATGCCGCGACCTCGCCTGTCTGGCGGCTTCTACTTGTCACGAGCCGTCTCCGCAACCGGGGGGAAGGCACATGGGCAAGAGGGTTTGCGTGCATGGAGGTGGACGCGGTGCGGTGCCTTGCCGAGCTGTACCCCTCGCTGCTGCTGATTGGCACAGATGCCCTCATCGTCGATGATCCCGCCACGCCGCCAGTTACGGATTCAACGCGGGATGCGTTAGATGAGTGTGGCATTGCGGTCCTTGAGGGTCTGCATTTTGCGGGAATTTACCCCCGCCTGAAGGCATCGAGGTTCATCAAAGGCTCAATGATGACTTTGTTTGAAGAGACACAGTCACTTGACGACGTCCGGGGGTGCCGGGTAGTGTTTTTCCCCAGCGCTGCATAAGCGCTGCGTGAACAAAAAAGACGGGGGATGGGTGGCACTGGTGCCGGCGGCCTGAGCCGAAATAGGGCTCGTAGCCTCGGTTCTGTACGTGTTGGAGTGGGTGTTTTTCATTCTTTTTTTTTTTTCGTTGTAGCATTGGATGAGGGAAGACAAAGAGCAGATGCGGAAGAAGGAAAAGAGCGACGCTCCACAGCAGGTGGGGGCTGTGGCCGCTCACTGCCTCAAGATGGAAAAAAAAGGGGGACGGGGGGGGGGGGGTTATGGCTGTGCGGGAGACGACCTCTGGCTGTTGTTGCTGCTGTTTTTGTTTCTGTGTGTTTTGTTTTATTCTGCAATTGCGGTGAATGACACGCCGTACATGCGTGTACACACGCGTAGAAAGAAAAAAAAGAAAGAAAAAAAAAGAAGGCGTTGAACAAGACGAAAGGGGAGAGGAAGGAATTGTCTTCGTCGGATGTCGACCGCGCGCGAGTGCCTTGGGCCTCTCATCTCCTACCTTCCCTACCCCGCCTTCACCCGCGTGCAGGAGACCGTCATCCCGGCGCTGCTGCAGGGCGACGGCAACGTCGTCGTGGCCGCCCCGACCGGAAGTGGCAAGACCGCCCTCTTGGAGGTGGCGATGCTGCGTCTCTTCCAGGATCGCCTTCTCCCCCGCACGGGAAACGCCGGTGGTGCACCCGGTCGCGGGACTGCCTCTGAGAGGAAGGCGGTGTACGTATGTCCCATCAAGGCCCTTGCCAGCGAAAAGTATGGGCTTTGGCGGGATAAGTTCCCAACTCTGTCAGTGGCGCTTGAGACGGGAGATCAGGAGCTGTCGCGAGGCGACGAGGGTGGATTGCTTGAGGTCCCCAACGCGGATATTATCATCACAACACCAGAGCGATGGGATAGTATTACACGGCGGTGGAAAGAAGGGGTTGTTTGGGGTTTGGTGGCATCGGTTGCCCTGCTACTTCTCGACGAAGTGCACACTGTGAGTGAGGAAAGAGGCGCCGCTCTGGAGGCGGTTGTAAGTCGCATGAAGGCTATAAAGGCGTCTCTGCGCAGCCGTGGGCCTCACTTCTGTTCTACCCGGTTTGTCGCCATCAGTGGGACCTTGCCCAATATTGCAGACTTCGCTGAGTGGCTGCAGGTGGAGCCCGGTGGCGTCTTCTCGTTTACCTCCGCAGACCGACCGGTGCCGCTGACGCTGCGCATCCTGTCGTATCCCAGCACCTCCAACAATCCCTTTGCGTTCGATCGATTTCTTTCCTTCAAGCTGTTTGGTCTTATACGCCAGTTCAGTGCGGGCAGGCCGAGTATTGTGTTTTGCGCCTCACGTAATGAGGCGATTAATTCTTCCTTGAGAGTTGTGGCGGAGGTGAGGGAGACGGCCGCACGAGAAGGTGCCGAGGATCGTCTGCGACCGGCTGAAGAAGTGGAACGGCTGGCGTCCTCGGCAAACGATAAGCAGCTGCGCGGACTCCTCTTGCTTGGGATCGCGTACCACCATGCGGCGATGTCGATGCCTGATCGCGTTCTCGTGGAGCGCATGTTTCGAGAGCACTACATATCTGTCATTTGCACGACCACGACACTGGCCCTTGGCGTCAACCTTCCCGCCCACCTTGTGATTATCAAAGGCACGACATTCTTCAAGAGTGGCCGTCGCGAGGATCTACCGCTCTCTGAGGTTGCACAGATGGGCGGGCGAGCGGGGCGCCCTGGCCTTGACACCCACGGCATCGCACTCGTCCTCACAACAGAAGCGAAGGCTGCCCTCTACGAGCCGCTGCGCCATGGTGACTCCTGTTCAACGGTTGAAAGCCAATTGCATCAGAAGATGATTGAACACGTAAATGCGGAAGTGGCTCTGCGTACCATTCACAGCTTCTCCCTCGGCGTCGAATGGATTAAGACGACGTTTTTGTGGATACGCTTAAGACACTGCCCGCGCCATTATGGCATTCTCTTCTCCACCAAGGAAGAGGAGTCTTCTTTTGACCGTGAGGAGTTCGCAGCGAAGCTCATGCACCGCATGCTTACCGAGTTGGAACGGCAGGGGTGCATTTCCATCCGTTACGAAAATGCCCCGGGTGGAGAGAGATGTGGGCTTGGGAACTGCGATGCTCGCTGTGGGGGTGATGGCGCTCCCGTGGAAAACATGAAAGGAGTGGTGGAGAGCACGCGTGTGGGGCGGGCCATGGCAAGGCGGTACGTTTTGCTAAAGACGGTGGAACTGCTCAACGGTGAGACGGCGCGCGCCCGCTCGCAGTTAGACGCCTCAGCGGGAGGAGCCGCCGGGGAGCGGGCGTTAAAGCTCGCCCATGAGGGTAGCACGCTGGAAGAATTGACGGGCGCCCCCGTTGCATTCGTATTGCCACAACTTATTGGTGTCCTTAGCCGATGTGCGGAGTTTGAAGAGCTGCACCTCCGTCAAGGGGATCGGAGGCACCTGAATGAGATGAACAAGAGCATTCGCTACCCGTTGAAGTCTGGAGTGCGCGGGGGGAGGGAGGTGCGGGAGGATTGGCATAAGGTGTACGTGCTCCTCCAGGCGCATCTAGCACACATGCCGATCAGCGATTTTTCTCTGAGAAACGATTCTGTTCGGCTTTGGACAACGGCCCCTCGCCTAGCGCGGTTTCTCGTCGACTACGCCGGGGCAATGAAATCCTACTCCTTTTTGAAGGAGAGTTTTCTTCTTTTGCGGTGCATGGAGCAAAAGATGTGGTGGGACGGTCCCGTTTTGAGGCAGTTGGAGGGCGTCAGTGAGGGTGCCGCCAAAGCGCTCCTGCAGGGCGGTGTCAGAGGCGTCGCCGACGTCGTGGCGTCCGATCCCCGGAAGTTGGAGGCCCTCTGCGGGAAGAACATTCCCTTCGGCAACGAACTGCAGGATCGATGTCGGGCAATTCCGCGGTGTGGCCTCTCGCTTGAGCCCTGCGCGGGTGCTGAGACGCTCAAGGCAGTTGTCACCCTGACGCCGCAGCCGCACAGGACACGCGGAAATCAAGTCAAGTACCGCATGGTTGTCATCGTGGGCAACGCCGCGACCGACGCAATCCTGCTCTTTCGGCAATTTTCTCCGGCTGACGCCAAGGAGGGGCAAGTGGTGTTCACTTTTCATGCGCCACACGGAGGCCGGGGTCGTGTTGTGGGCCAAATTTTCACAGAGCAGCAGATGCTTGGAATCGATGTCCAGGCAACCCTTAACTTGGGCGAAGACACAGAGGCGGAGGGGCACGAGGATTCCGCGCACAAGGCTGCGGCGCAAACCAAGCAGAGGAAAAGAGGGAAGCCGACGCTTCATGCGTTTGACGGACTTCTCCGTGACCTTCGTTGGGTGGAGGGTTCTTCTCCCAGAACTTCGGCGCACGCGGCGCAGCCTTGTCCGCAGAAGCAGGAAGCCAATGCCGTCGATACGGCGGAACCGTCAACAGATGCCGCTTTTGTGGATCAACCACCTGCCGGCAATTCCGCTCTAGAGAAGTCCTCCTCTTGCGATGCCGCTGCCGTGATAGAGGGCGGCGGCAGTGAGGCTGCTGAGCAGTCTCACCCACGCAGCGGCGGAAGCGCCGCGGTAACAGATGTGGATGAAGACTACAGAGAGCTGGTCAGGCGTACGAGTTGCATTGCCTCCCAATTGAGGTTTAACCGCGATTATTCCCCTGTCTACCCTTGCAAACGATCACGTGAGGAAACCAGCACGAACTCAAGTGTATCCTTTCAACCTCTGCGGAGTCCATTCGCAGACGCACAGGAGGGAAGCTCTTCTGCCGCACGTCCCGGGGCCTCTGTGAGTCTCCCCAAAGCCGTTTCTCCAGATCCCGTTGCAGTTTCGCGTGGTGATGCCGCCTACTTGCGCCCATCCGCGCGATTTCGCGTTGGTGTGCAGTACGCCGCGCCGCAGGAAGGGCTGCCGGAACCTCCTTTTCGAGTCGTGGAGAGTCAGCGACGGTTTGCGGGGCGCGAGGCGGGGGCGTTCGCGGTCCCATATGGCCCTTTCGGGGGGACTTCTCACACCACGGCGCAACAGCCGTCCTCATTTGTGCGCGAGTTTCGTCTCCCGCCACGAGGTTGCCAGAACGACCCGGGCTTGGCGCAGGGACCTGCCCCACCGTGCTTCAGGAACTCCGTTGGTGGACTGGTTGCTCATCACAGTGCCGGCGCGGACGCACACCTACCCTGGCATCGGGGGTTTTTCCCTTCGGCTGCCGCCCCGCCTTCGCGAGGGTGGCCTCAGGGATGGGCCGCTCCCTCTGTGGCCAACCCTCGCGCTTCGTGGGAGCCGCCCCGGGCAACACGTGGCTATTCCATGTTTAGCGACAGCCGCACCTTGTCGAATTTGGAGCCTCTTCATGGTTCTTTTCCCGCGGCCTCGATGCCGGGGTTTTTCTACCAACTGCCTGGCGGACACCACGCGTGTGTCGCACCACGAACAACCGCCGTGCAAAGGGGATGGTGGTAGTTTCTCAGATTCTGCATCTATGCGCAGCTGTCACCCCTCCCTGGCTGTCGGCTTCTTTATTATTACTGTTTTTTTTTTCGTTATTTTTCTTCTTAACTTTGACATCTGCCTTTGTGTGTGTGGGATTTGTAAATATACATTTTTATCTGCGTTGCCTTGACGAAAAGGGCTTGGTTTCGTTGTGTGGGGCTTTGTCTCGGCTGCTGTGGGGGGTACCTGAGAGACGGGACTCTGTGGCTTTGCTGAGGCGTCACTTATTATTATTATTACTAGTTTCTTTTTCTTCTTTGTTTTTCCTTGTTGCGCTTGCGCTTGCTGGAACGCTTCGGTCGCTAAACGCCCTCTGCACGCCATGCTTCTGTGTCTCTTGTCGCACACCGGCAGCCGCCGATGCATGCCCACAGTGCCGGTGACTCTTCTCTTCTTGTCTGTTTTCCCAGCTGGCGCGTAAGCGAGCGGAGGAGGGTGTTCGAAGGGTGTTGCGGTGCCCCACGCCAGGCCTCGCACAGCCGCGCAAGAGAGAGGGAGGGAGTAGGAGCAAAAGGGCCATAGCCAAAGAAGAGCAGCCACTAAAGGGGTCTGATGGTGGCGTGGGGGAGGGAACAAAAAGAGGGGTGACGTTCAAACTTCTTGCAGGCTTCCAGTTGCAAGAGTCCACTTCTTTAGCTCTATCGGCACCTTTCCCCACAAAAGGGAAATAAACTTCACAAAACAGCGGCAACAACGACAACGAAATGTTTACTGTGCCCTTCACTTTGGCCGGCAACGCCGTTGCCGGGTTTTCCTTCTCGAGCTCAACTACGGTAGAGGAGGTGGTGGCCCGCAGGGGTTTATCACCGTACCTGCAGTCACAGCCCAGGAACGGAAAAGAAGTGACGTCGCTTAAAGCCTTCGTGGGGCGTTGCCTCCTTGAACTTGTCCAGGTGGCGCTACGACCTCTTTGCGGTAAGGCGGATGCGGCTTCGGTGGGAAATGCGGAGGTTTCAAGTGACCCCGCCGAGCACGAGGAAACCCGGGATCAGAAGCAGACACTGTTTAGTGAGAATGCCACAGAGCTGATCACGTTTTATTTGGGCGTTTCTGAGGCGCCGGAGATGCCTCTTAGTCGCATCGTAACGGCGACACTTCCCGTCCTTGTAAATGCGGCGCCGCTAACGCCGCTGTTCGCCCGGTGTTTCCAGCGCATCATTTTGAAAGCCTTCGATGTGGATGCACACGCCACAACCGCCGCCATTGCCGCCAGATTGGACAAGGAACTGCTTCTCGGCGTCATTCGCCACATTTCCGCAAGTTTTGTTGTGTCTGAAACCTTTGCAGCCTTGTTTGAAACGACCCTGCAGGACACTAAACCCGCTGCCTTTTCAACGGTGTCACCGGTGTTCATCGAGGCCTGTGTTCGGCTGGGTTTTGCGGAACACCTGGCCTCACATATGGCGGTTGCGCTGCGCACGGAAACGTGTCAGCCGTACTTTAGTTTTTGGAAGGCGTTGGTCAACCACGGCTACAGCCAGACGGCGGGGCCCATCGTGGATGAACTTTTGAAGTACGAGTTGATGTCCGTGTATGTAAGAGATATTCTTCGGGGCTGCGAGGAAGCCAGGGCTAGCCCGGGGGCTGTTCCGCTTGCCGCCCAAGGCGTCGAGGTGTACCGCGGCATCCTGGCCCTGGTGCGAACCTCCCTTGTCCCGGCTGACGTGGCTGAAATGTACTCCATGAACGTCTCTGTAATAGCCCCTATTAAGCTCCTGACAGCGTATTTTAGACGGTTCTGTGACCTTATACCTGTGTGTGGCGCCGCCGCTCCGTCCCGCGCCGACGCCATGCGAATTGCACTGTGTGCGATGTTTGTAGAAGTACTTTCTTTTCGGCTGCGGGATACGGATCGCATCATTGCGGAGTCCAACTTCTTGCAGAGCCTGCTTGCGGTCAGTCTCCAATACCCAAACTGCTACTGCCTCTCCGTGCTGTTGCAGCGCTCGCTGCTATCGATATTTTCGGGGCGCATAAACGACACGGACGATGTTTTGTTACGACATCTTGCGGCAACAGAAAATGCACGCAAACCGGGTCTTCTTGCGGGGTGTGTGGAGTTGTGCACGGAGGACCGTCTTCGGCGCACCTCGCTTGCTGCGCTGATGGTGGAGACCTGGCGAACGTTGGCCCAAAGAACGCTTCTTGCGGATTCATGCGAAACACTGCGACACGCCATTGAGCTTTTCTCGACAAATAGGCAGCTGCAGGAGCGGATTCAGGACTTTGGGCGACCCATCACCGGCGAAGGATTTGCAGCCGCAGGGTCGGGGAGCAACGAGGAGATACACCACCGCCCTTGCGTCTACCACGTCTCGCGGCAGCGCTCTGTGAGCCTTAACTCGTTCTCGTCGCCCACGGACCCCGGCCCCTCCTTTGCCAAGGGAGGAGCGCCAGACGGCGGGCGCGTGCGGGCGGACGCCTACCTCGTGGGGGACTTGCCGGGGACGGACGCGGGCGGGGAGGCGGCTCCGCCAGAGGAAGCCATCAGCGATGCGGCGTTTTCCGTGCCTGAGGGGCTCCTTTACGATGCGGAGGATTCCGTCGCTGCGGACCTCGCGTGGGACGATGAGGTGGTGCCGGCGGAGGTCTCCCCACAGGCGCGGGCGTACCCAAGGTTTGCCGACGTGCGCATCTCCTTCGAGGTGCGTGAGGAGGCCGCCCCCGCGGAGCCAGGCGAGCCGGGCGCCGACGCAGCCCCCCGACGCCGCGTTGCCACAGAGAACCTTGAGGAAGAGTAGGCGGGAGGCCGCCGCACCGCGCCGCGCCGGGCGACAGCTGCCCGCAAGCGATTTGCCTCGCCTGCGATATTGGAGGTGCTGAGAGCGGTGGTCGGATTGTAAGTGAGACAAGGAAAAAGAACACACACACAGAAAAAAAAAACGAGTGACGGGCGGCGTTTTTTGCAACGACGGGGCGGCGGAAATGTCCCAAGGCAGGCTCCGAAGAGACGCGAAGGCCTTCTGCTTAAACGCCCCTTTCTGTAAAGCCCGCCGCCGCGCTGTCCTCCCTACCTCCATTTCCGCCGCCTGAACCCGTGCTCCTTCCGGTATCTTAAAACGAGGCCGAAGCCAACGGCCGAGTTGAGGAGGAAGCCGCGAAGTGAAGCTGTGAGCGCGTCTTTTCCTACATTTTTTAGATTTGATTGCCGCGTGTGGGCGTGTGGTTTTTTTTAATTCTTTTGTTACTCTTTCTGCCCCCGCCGCTCTTCTTGTTGCGTTCCCCCCCGCTTTCCCCACTTCAGCCGCGTGCGACTTTTTTTTTTGCTGCTGCTGTTTTTGCTCTCTCGCGCGCCGTTTCCTGGGCAGCGAACGCGCCGACGCCTGGACGCCATGCGCGCCGCCGCGACGGAGGCGGGCGCGAGCACGAGAAGAAGCTTCCTGGAGGTGGACGTCCAGGGAGAAGAGGGACACCGCCTCCTGCAGATGGAGCCCGGCGTGCGGTTCAAGAACGTTCTGAGGGCGCTTCGCCGGGACGGGGTCCTTCTTTGGGACGGGGCGCCGCTGCCCCCGTCGGCGACGCCGCTGTCGGTCGGGATGCCGTGCGGGTTGGCAAACGCCGTTCATCTGACTCTGCTCCCGCGCGGCCCCGCCGCGACGGCCGGGGAGGAGGCGCCGCAAACACGCGTTTTCGGCGAGAACCGGGCCGCGGCCGGGGGCGTCGGCGGGCGGCGGGCGCGGGCGCCGTCGGCGGGCGGGGAAGGCGCGGGCGCTCTGGAGGCGGGGCTGCGGCAGCTACGCCTCGAGCTCGCGGCAGAGCGCGAACGGAGGGAGGCGCTTGAAGAGGAGCTCCGGCGACTCGGCCGGGAGGGCCGGCAGCGCCGTCGCCGCAGCGCCGCGGAGGAAATTCACCAGCGGCAGATGGAGGAGCTGCGCTGGCAACGGGGCGCGGCCCGGCGCGCCCGGCAGCCAAGAGCAGCGTCGCCGGAGTGAGCGGGGAGGGGAGGGGGGCTTTTTTTTTTAGCGCGTGCTTTTGTGTCTGTGTGTGTTCCTTTCTGCGGTGAAAATAGAAAACAACAACGCCCACGTGCGTCTGCCGTCTCGCCTCCGCCCCGCGTCCCCCTGTAATCGTCCCTGCCGCCCTTTCGCTTTCTTTTTTTCCGCGAACGAAGCGACGAGACGCCGCTCCGCCGGGGGAGATGCCGCGCGCGGCCGTCTTCTTCCCCCCCGTTTCCTGTCCCCACGGACGCCGCATGGAGGCGGGCCTCCACGCGCCTTCCCTTTTCCCCCGCCGCCGCGCCGCGAAGAGAGCCAATGCGTCACCTTCCCTCCGGCCCGGCGGCGCGGAATGGCCTGCGTCCCCGGGGCCGCTCCACAGCGGCGGACGAGCTCGCGCCCCAACCGCCCCACGCCCCGCGTAGCGTGAGAAGTGCCATGCGACGCGGTGTGCCCTTGCCTTTCGAAAACGCTGCGCCTTGCCCGAACCGACACGCAGAGACATTTTTAGGAAAAAAGTTTGTTTTCACATGCCTCTTTCGCGGCGGGCGCGCGAGCCTGGCGGCGCGTGCCGAAGAGGAAGCCAAAAACCCAAAGAACACCCGCATTTTATCCGGCAACTTTTCCCCACCCGCCCCGCGCCGTGGGCGGCCAACGCATTCGGCGCGGGGCGAAGGCGCGCGGGCACGTTTTAAAACAATGCCCTTTTCCGCCGCGGAAGGG
>NW_021704196.1:0-39255 GCF_003719485.1 Trypanosoma conorhini | reverse complement strand
GAGACAGCGCACAAATTCAGGGAGTACACCTCTTCGAGAGGAAACATATTTTTCTTCCCCCCCCCTCCCCCCTCCTATATATATATATGCTTAACTTCAGCCCACACACACACGCACACACATACACCTACACCACTGCTTTGCTTCTCGTTTCTTTTTTTAATGTTTCAGTTTTGGCGTGGGGCGGGATGTTACGTACCTGTTCCTCATTAAAAGGAAAAATATTCTTTATATGCCGGTAGGAATGGGTTTATTTACGCTTATTCATACTGCAGAGATATTTATATCGTTCAAAGCACTCCTTTGCATTTTTGCCTTCCACTATCGCCGCAATCTTCTGAAACTTATCCCTCTCCTTGTAATCCTTCAGTTCCCGCAACCCCTGCTCCAGCATTTTTTGCTGCTTCGCAGTCCAGTCCTCTACGGATGGAACCTGAGGGACCGCCGCCGCACCTGCACCCACGGCGGCAGCGCTGGATGCGTCCAACTTGGGGCCTGGCTGCTGCACCGAGGCACTCGGGGTTTGGTTGTGGGTGTTTGCATGATGCAGTGCGGCGGTAATTTCATTCACCTTCCTCATCGCCTCCTCCTCTGTGAACTTGCCCCGCAGCAGTTCGGCGATCTTCCTCCAACGGTCCACCGCGCCGGGTGGGTACTTCGCGGTCGCCTTCTGCAGGCGCACCAGGTCCTCCTCGTCCCAGTTGGCTGCCGCTGCAGGGGCGGCCCTCTTGGCTGCTCCCGGCCCACTCGTGGAGGAGACTGGGGGCTTCTTGATGGGCTCGCCGTAGCGCGTCACCCCAATGCGCTGCTCGTGCTCCTCAATCAGGGCGTTGAAGCGGAGAACCGCCTCCACAGTTACGCCCTCGTCGTCTTCGTCGTCCGGTCGGTTGCCCTTGTTTCCGTGCGCCGCGGCGGCGACGACAGCGGGACGCCGCTCCGTACTGCAGCCCGTCACCGCAGAGAGAATAGCGGCAGCCTGCTCGGGTGCACTGACCTTTGAGAAGATCCACGCGACATTTGGCCGCCGCACCGCGTGGCGCAGGAGCTTGTTAGTCGCCGTCTCGTCAAGGATGCCGTGCCGCTCCAGAAACTCCAGCAAGTCTTTTTGTGCCTGACGAATTTCATTTTTCTTCTCCACTTGTTTTCGTTGCGCCTCCTCCCGTTGGAGCCTCTCCCGCTCCTCTTCCTCCGCACGGCGCCGCTCCTCCTCCTCTCGTGCCTGACGGCGCGTCAGCTCCCTCTCCTCCTTCTCGCGCTGCCGCCGCGCTTCATCCTCCTCGCGCTTGCGGCGCAGTCGGGGGTCATTTTTCCGGGCCCGCTCCACGAGCGTCCGCAGCCGCTGCTGCTCCTCCCGACGGAGGTGGCTCAGCTGCCGCTCGTTCTCGCGCGCGTAGTAGCGCTTCTCCTCGCGGCACATGCTGTCGTCGATCTCGTCGAGCTCCACCAGGTGCGAGAAGTCGCGCCAGGACTGAAACCGCGCCCAGCGGTCGTAAAACCGGTACACCGCCTTTAGGCCTGTACGGTCGTCACCGATGGACGGCAGGTCCCGCTCGCTGCTCCACTTCTTGTTGCGCTCAAAGACGGGCCCGAAGAGGGCGTAGAAGTCCGCCCCCGCCGGCAGCGTCTCGCCGGGGATGGAGTCGTCGAAGGGGCGGGAGGAGTCGTACGCCAGACGGGTTTCGGCGTCGCCGAGGACGTCGAAGGCGCGCTGCACCTTCTTGAAGGCCTCATCCGAGTGGTCCTTCTGCTTGTCTGGGTGCGTCTCCAGGCAGCGGCGGCGGTAGGCGGCGCGGATCTGCTCCTCCGTCGACCCGTCCCCCTGGCCCAGCTGCAGCACCTCGTACCAGTCGACGCTCAGGTCCTCGTCCGTCAGCTTAACGAACTTCTTCCGACGAAAAGTTTGCTGCCGCCGCCCCTCGCCGTTCCCGCCGGCGTCGTCGTCGTCGTCGTCGTCGTCGCTGCCGTCCAAGTCGGAGCCACTCATCGCGTGAGGGTCTCCGTGACGCCGCGCGTGGCGCAGCTGCCCCTCCACCCACACCCGCGCGCTCGTCCGCGCCTGCTGCTGCAACGCCAACCCCCGCGGCAGCACCCGCACCCTGCGTGCGAGGCCGCGGAGAAGGCCGGGGTCCACCCCAAAGAAGACTTCCTCGGCGCCCTCCTCCAGCCGTGGGAGCTCCAGCCCCGACAGCGCCAGCATCTTTTTCCCTGTACAAATGGAGGCAACCGGACACAGAGAAGAGGTATCGATGCTCCGCCGCTCCACACGGTCTTTGTGTTCCCTAGCAGGCGTGAGGGGAGGAGGAGGAGGAGGAGGAGGAAGAGAGTGAGGGAGGGAGGCGGCAGGCGCCCAAGGAAGAGGCAAGCAATAACGCACATAACCGAGAAAACAATGCGGCGTACAGCTGACCCAGCAAAATAAAAAGAAAAACACATGCGGGGCCAACAATAAAAGGAAAAACAAAAAGAACGAGTGCGTGTGCATGGCGACGCATTATTCCACCTGAAGAGTCATGGGCATAGGTATTAGCTGGCGCCGTACCACAGCATTCGTTTCTTAACGCTTTTTTTTTATTTTTCTTCTTCTTTCGTTTCTTCTTTCCTTTTTTTAACAACTCCATGCGTTACTCGCACACAGACGCCCAGCCCGCTACCTCTCAACTCCATCTTTCTCCTTTGTTGTTTGTTTGTTTGTTTGTTTGTTTGTGTGCTCCAAAAAAAAACACAACCAAAAATTTCAATCCTCATAACATTCGCTTGGCAGATCCGTCAGAAAGGCAGAACGGCGCTAAAACAAAAACAAAAAGTAACAGCATGAATGCGTTGTGTGTGTGCGTGTGTGGATGAACTCAGACCAAACTCCGCGGCGTCGCTTCGTCCCCCTCCTCTCCGCCTTTGCAGCGTCACTCTATAGATATATATATATATATATTTCCCCCTCACACACACATACAATCTCCCGGTTGCGTAAGCCGTCATTTTCCCATCATTGTATACTTCCTCGGTGCCAACGTGCGTGTTTTCCCTAGCGGCGCACGCTTCGCTGCTCCTCACCGCCTCGGGCCCACTGCGGCCACGCACAGGAAGCGGTGGAACGGGGCAGCTTGCACACGCATGCACAAGGAGCGTAGTCAGGCGAAATCTGGGAAGATGCACGCACCAATACAGCGAGGGAGCGACAGTTTGTGTGCGTGTGTGTGAGAGGGCAACGGGGGGTGGGGGTGGGGTGGGGGGCACGCACACACTACCGCAGAGGAGAAGCCCTCAATGCACGTCCGTGCAGCTCCGTGTGCCCGATGGCGGCAGGCAGAAGCAGCGGGGACGGGCGCAGTGTCGCCGGCGCATGCGCAACCCAATAATAAAGCAGTGGGGTGAGTCGCTCACAAACAGCAAACAAGCCACACCAGTGCCACAAGAGGCACTTCCTCCTCCCCCCCTCAGGAAAAAACAAACAAGCAAAGAAAAGAAGTCCGCAGACAGCGGGGGAAAATGATAATCGACGGCGCTCAAAGAATACGGGAGTGGGTGATAATTTCACCACCGCGGGCCTGTAGATGCAGGAGGAGAAGAAGGGAAAAGGCCGCCTCCCGCAGTTACCTCCCCGCGCAGAACAAAGCCCCACCCCCGCCCCTGCCTTCGCTCACAACAGCGTGCCTCCT
Organism: Trypanosoma conorhini; assembly: GCF_003719485.1. Taxonomy (NCBI): domain Eukaryota; phylum Euglenozoa; class Kinetoplastea; order Trypanosomatida; family Trypanosomatidae; genus Trypanosoma; species Trypanosoma conorhini. Next base: position 35,599 of record NW_021704196.1, on the reverse strand, counting down.
CTACAACCGCCCCGCGTCCCCTCCCCCCTGCCGCCGCCGCGGCGGGGGTAACCACACGCCCAGGAGTAGTCCCCACCGGCAAGGCAGTCGCGTCCTGCGTGGCTGCGGGCCCGGCCCCGCAGTAGGAGGACTGCCAACGGAAACGCGGCGCGGGCGGGAGCCACGCTGAAAGAATGGATACGGAATAGAGAAGCAAAACAGCAAAACAAAACAACAACAACAAAAAAGACCATACGTGCAGAGTAAGAAAGCGCCACCAAAAGAACAACAACGACGACGACAACAACAAAAATGGTACGATGGCGAAAACAACTACCCCATTGCGTCGCTTGCATTTCAGAACGGGGGGATTGGGGAAAGACAACAACAACGACGCAAGAAGAATCGTCGAACACCAGCAACGGCATAAATGGGAGGTGGGTGCGTGCGTGTATGGGTGGGTGTGGGGTACAGGGGAGGGGAGATAGAAACACGGCAAATTTGGCAACCAAGATAAGTAAGCACTCCAGTACGAGAAGGCGTCAGGAGAAGGGGAGAAAAGAGGGCTGACAACTCGGGTCCCCCCTCTTTATTTCGCTTTTTTAAAAACACACCCTAATTTTTTTTTCGTTTTTTTTTGTATTGTTACCTCCGTCTTGTTTTTGTATTTGATTTCTCCTCTTCGCTTGCTCAGCCACTACTCTCCATTTTTTTTTTTTGCTTTCATGTATGTTCACTGTTATTTAACTTCAAATCATGTTATTTTTCTGCCCCTTCTGACGGTTCTCTCTCTCTCTCTTTTTTTTCCCCCCTTTCACCCGCCCGTTTTCTTATTCTTATCCTTTCGTTGTGTAGACGACCTCTACTTGCTGGGACGCACACGTCCCGGAGCGTCTTCTGCTCGCCCGCCGCCGGCTTCATGGCCCTCCTGAGGAAGGCGGGAGGGCATAAGACGCCACAACACACACACACACACACATTACATACATATGTACATACAACTACACAAATACACGCAAAGGATATGAAAACAACAACAAGGGACAATACTGCGGGTGTCGGGGCAGTGATGCAACGCCGCATAGTACATACATACATACATATGTATCGAGAGAGTAAAAAAAACGAGCGAGCGAGAAGGGACATGTACACATATCCCTTCTCTGTGAAAAGTTAACTGGAGATCATACCTCATTGGAAATAGTTTTAAGTGCACAGCGTCTTTTGTTTATCGCGCGTACTTCATCTGCTCGTTTGCTGCTGCCGCCGGATCGCTCACATTGCCGTAAAACGTCTTGTTCTGTTATAAAGTTATTAAACACACACACGCACACACACGCACGCACACACACACACACACACAGCCACACACACACGCAGCCACGTCTCGCTCAGTTCGGCTTCTGCTTCCGCCAGGGCATGACGTTCCCGCGCGGGCCCGGGCCCCGACAGACGTTCTTCTTTTTATTCCGCCTCCGCGACTCCCCCTCGCTGCTGCCCACGCAAATCCCCACCGCACGCCCCGGGCCGGTTTCCCCGTCAGTGCCGGGCGGGCCTGACGGAGGAGCGTGCAGTGGGAGAGAGGCGAGAAACTGGGCGCAGACACACTTCCCCCGCCTCTATTTATTCCTTACGCCCTTCCGCCCCACGCGTCTCCCCCTGCCTCCATCCAAGAAGGAAAAGAAAAAAAACAGCAATAAAACACAAAAAAAATCAGAGCCACCAACAACGAGAACCGTTTCGACCAGTGACTCACGGAGGGAGGTCGTCGTCTTCCGAAACATGTACTAATATATATATATATATGGGTGGATATATACAGTTACAGGTATCTGTCGTTTTTGTGAGTCCCGCCCAGCAGGGCCGGGGTTACCACAACGGGCCCCAGCCAAAGTACAGCGCGGCGTAGTTCTCCACACGCGTGGCCTCGTCAATCAGCATGGCGACCTGCTGCGGCGGTGTTAGGGATTTGGCGAGGGTTCGCCGTGCCGCGTCATTGAAGGCGTTGGACATGTACAGCAAGTCAGGGCGACGGGCACTTTCCAAAACGGTGTTGAAAATCACCATGTCTCTCTGGTCCACAGCCATTTCTCTCCCACGGAGTTTGTTACGAATACGTTCCGCAATATCCTGCGGCGTGCGCCCCTTCTCCATCATGCTTTTCATCGTCCCCTTGTGCTGCACGATTGGGTCATACACAAAGGCCGAGAGCAGGGCCATGATGCTGTCACAGTTGCGGTGCAGCGTGGTCTGGGTGCGGGTGCAGGAGGAGCGAAAGATGCCATCCACGCCGAACACCTCCATCGCATTTGTCAGCATGCGAGTCAGGCGGAATGGGATGGTCTCAGGCAGAACGTGGCGCAGTCGACCCACGTCGAAGCTGTCACCAAAGTCAATGTGCACAATCTTCCCTGTTGACATGGAAAGCAGAATGTTGCCGAGGTGGCGGTCGCCGAGCCCCAGGACGTACCCCACCATCGACATCGTCGCCAGGGAGTGGGTGAAGGCCGTGCGTCGCTCAAGCCACTCCTCCGCCGTGTGGGAGCGGTGCCACATCGCACGCGCGACATCCACCGCCTCGCAGTTGGGTTGCGTCATGACATACTCCAAGACCTCCGTGCGCTGGATCATGCTCAGCTTATCCCAGCTGCCAAAGGACTCCACGTAGGAGCGCAGCGTGCTTGACTCCTGATGAGTGCAGAGATTCGAAATGGTGCTGCGATGCATACATATCGTGTTGTTGATTGTATTGGCGTTCTCCACCCAGCCAAGCAGTCCCACATTATTGCTGATGGGAATAACTGGAAAGCGGTGAATAAAGGCACTGTTGCTGGCGTGGGTGTTGCTAAGCAGCACGTTGACCATGCCAAACAGCTGCATCACCCGCTCATCCATGCGTATGTCCTCGTTGCCCTTCAGGCAGTAGGTGTAGATAAACCCGTTTGACCCACTGAGGCGGATGCGCCGCGGCCGCTTCTTGGACGGGATGACGTCCAACTTGGAGCTAAACGACGCGATGGTTGGGAAGTTTGTGTACTGGATATCGTACTCCCCAAACACCGCGATGGAAAGGTTGCGAAGGCTCAGCAAAGGCTCCATGGCCTTCTGAGGCTCGTTGCCAAGCTTTTCCGCGATGTGCTTGGTGATCTCGTCCAGCAGCTGCCCCACGATGCTGCTTGCCTTCTCCCGATCCCCGCGCCGCTCATCCTCGAGAACCACGTCCACGTAGTGGCCAACGTCGCCGACCGTGTAGAGCAGGTGGTGCCGGTGGGCGTTGAAGATCTCCAGCACCGCCTGCAGCCGCCGACACACCTCCTCGGAGTCGCCCTCGTACTCGGCGTTGGGGTTCCACACCGCCGCCACCGCGCTCAGGTGCTCGCGAATCTTCTCAATGGGGATCGCGGAGACGTCCACCAGCAGCTTCGCCACAAGTCGCGCGTCGGATCTGATGCGCTTAGGGAGGGCCGTGATGATGGACTGCGCCAACTCCCGTCGCCGCAGCTGCTGCCCACCACTGCAGTCATCGGACATAAACACCACGAGCAGTGGAAACACCACCGCCTGGGCGTGCTCCTCGCACAGCTGACGAAGGATCATGCTGATCACCTCACGCACGTCGTGTCGACGGTCGCTCAGGTGACCGATCAACTGCGGGATGGCCTGCACCCAGTAGTCCGTGGGAATGCGGAAGACGCTGTCTGCCATGGACTCCTTCAGCATGGACATGCCATTGTGAAACACCCACAACTGCAGCAAACGCATCACACCGGGCAGCGCGGTGGCGGGGCTGGTGCTTCGGCAAATGGCAGCCACAAAACCCTGGTGGGCCGCCTCAACAAACCTGTGTTGCTCCTCCGTCGTGAGGGAGCTGTCGCGCTGCTGCACGCGATAGTTCATGAGTCCCCAACTGTGCCACGCCTCGTAACTCTTTGGCAACGCACGAATCGCCTCGTGAAAGTGTCGCAGTAGCTCCTGGCGGTAGTCACTCTTCCAAAAACAATCCGCAAGCACCTCCTGCTTCCATGTACCTAGACGGTGTTGAGCAGTACCGTAGCATAGGGGCTCATCTTCCTCCAGTCGTGGTTGCGTCTCATTGAGGAACTCCTCCATCATACGCACCGCCTGGTGTCTCCTACCCTCACTCCAGATCTGGCTAATGTAGACAACGGCCACGCGCGGCTGCGAGGTCAGCAAGGCGGCAGCGCTGACGTGATCACGCGTCTCCTCCGGACTACTGCGTGGAAAGTGACCCTGCTGAAGCCACGACATGGCCCACATGGAGAGCTGAGGGTAGTTTGTCCCCATCCGTTCACAAAAGTTTAAAATCATCTCCGACATCTCTGTGGGCTGTAGCACCAGTGAGTGCAGCATGAGAGAGCGTAGACTTGGCATGAGAGAGTCCGGCTTAAGCGCCGCAAAGCGCCGTTTCCACCGCTCCAGCAGCTGCTCACGAAAGACGGAGGACTCAGCCTGCACGTACGCCACCTGCTCCTCCATCTCGGTAAAGTGCTGCAGGAGCGTGAGGTTTTCGTAGGCGTGTGCATAGCTAAGCGGCAGCAGCGTCTTCAGACTCTCATCCACCCCCATTTTAGACTTTCTAATGATGGCGTGCAGCGCATCCGCCGACATCACCGTGATGTGGCCGCCGGATTTGCGGTGAAAGGCGTCATGGAGGCAAACCGCGTTTTCAAAGAAGAGGCGAACGGCGGTGTCGACCTTCTCCTTCACAGGGATACACTCCTTCAGCTGCCGAACGTCGTCCCACTCCCCAAGAATCCAGGCCGCCATGGCGCCCGACTGCGCGATGGCCGCGGAGGAGCGCGTCAGCTGCGGGGAGGCCGTCTTGACGACGTGCAGCGCCTTTTCCCATTCCCCGCACAGGCAGAGCGTCCGCACGTAACCTTCAAGATCCACCAGACTGCACTTCTTGTTGTTCTCCACCTTTCCAGCGTAGACGCGCTGTGCCACGTCCCACCACTGCAGCAATTCGTAGTTTAATCCATCTTCCTTCTCCGTCTTGTAGCGCAGTACTCGGAATAGTCCAACGACGGAATCCTGCATCTCACGCTTACTGTACAGCCAGGCAATGGGAAGCACAAGAGAGTGCACCGCCTCCTTGGGAACGCTGCTTGTGTAGCGGTACTTCTCAATGACGGGCAGCACCTTGTTCTCAAGGTAGCTAATGGCCTTATCGTACATGCGCGCGCGCTGCGCCGCCTCCACCAGGCTGTCCGTCGTGAAGAGCGGGTTGACACTATTGGGAATCGGTGACACGCGTGGACACGACCCAGGCGAATTGGGACCCTGCTGCGTCGGTGAGGTAATCTGACGTGCCAAAGGATGAAACTCGCTGCCAATCTCCGAATTTTCACACGCTCGTCGCTGCATCCCCTTATTATGATTATGATTGTTATTTTGGGTATTATGCCGCGCCGCATCCGTGTCCGCGCCCGCGTCCACGCCGCTGTCGCCGAAGTTGCTACTGCTCTTATTGGTGTTGCTGCCGAGGTCGGTTTGGCGGCCACTGGTTAGCCCGCCAAGTGGGCCATCCATGAGGTTCGACGTGGCGTTCCTCGGCTCCATGCGTGCGTCGACGGGCGACCGCAGCGACTGCACCGGAGACTCAAAGTTAAAGTTGTCGCTGAGCGGCCTGCTTTGGTGCTCCTGCGCCGAGTGCAGGGCGGTCGTGGCACGGGTGAAGCCGTCGTTGCTCTCAAGGTAGCGGAGCTGCTGCAGCACCGGCTCCTTGATGCGGGGCGGGTTGTGGTCAAGGTAGCCGGCAAGCCCGAGGCACTTGGAGACCACCTCGCTGTCGCTGCAGCGCAGCGCGAGGTTCAGCACCTCATTCACCTTCTTCATTTGCTCCGCGTTGAGGGACTCGTAGAAGCACTTGAAGGAGGGGTGGAACAGCTTGCGGCGCAGCGGCTCGTGCTTGTCAAAGAGGTCTACCACAACGCGGAAGGCGGGGTGCGGGGAGACGAGGAGGATGTTCTTCTGAAACTCCGCAAACCACTCCCGCCACTTGTTGTCCCTGGTGCGCAGCCCAAACTCGACGTGCTTCATGAAGAGCGTGGTGTCCTGGTGCCCCGGCGGGTAGCCGTCGTAGCGGTCTTCGTCCGGCTGGTCGAGGTAGTGGCTGCCGCGCTGCAGCTCGCGCGGGTGCTGCTGGTAGCGGCTTACGTACGGCGACGCCGGCAGCTCCCCCGCGGCGCCCGCAATGTCCGTCCCACTTCCCGCCGCCGACGACGTCGTCGGGCCTGTGCTGTTCGCCTCCTCCGTGTCGCGCAGGCGCTCACGCAGGGCGCCTATCGTCGCGTTCCCGCTCAGGCACATCGCGGCAAGTACCCGCAGCGCGTCCCGCACCATCGCGGTGGAGAGGCGGGGCCCAAGGTCCTCGCTCAGCACGCAGTGTCGAGTGAGGATGCGAATGGCGTGCAGCAGCGCCGGGAGATGCTGCACCGCCTTTAGGTTGCACACAACGTGGATGCAGGCGCACAACGAGACGGAGCGCACCTCCACCAACTGCTCCAGCTGTTGCACAAACTGCGTGAGCATGGGAAACACCACCGGAATACAGTGTGGGGGAATATACGTCGCATGCAACACAACGTTCACGACACGCAGGCAGAATTCTCTCGATTCGGTGTGATCCTGCAGGGCAACATCCACAAGACGGGGGTAGAGCCAGGGCCAGACCTCCGCCTGCTCCTTCCCAGAGAGTTTCCCTGGTTTCAACGCGCTAACCACGTCTAGCACCGCACGGAAGAGGGCATGATCCTGCGGGTACCAGAGCTGTTCCAGCAACACCACAATCTCAGGTAGGAGCTTCTTGCTAATTTTTTCATACCGCAGTGAGGTGATAGCGGCAAGGATGTGTAGCGCCTCTATCCGAAGCGAGGGGCTGTCGTTGGAGCGCTTTGCGATCTGCAACACTGCCTTTGCCGCGTGAACCCCACCGATAATGTTTTTCTTGTCAGTTGTCGTTTGCACGAGGTGCAGCAGGGTGCGCAGGGTCTGCGTGCACACCATCTCGGACAGCCCCACGTCCAACATGCGACTCAAGTCCCGGTAGACAATGACGGCGTAGTCGTAGGTGAGTTCCAGGTCGGCCTCATCCTGAATGGCCGCCTCATCGTTCTTCTTCTTCGTGGCGGCGGTGTCTGGCTTGGTGGCGGGGTCCACGGCACCCAACTGGCCAAACAGCGTGAGCACCTGCTCCAGCTCCACCTCGGTGCTGTTTACGACACCAATGTAGACGGAGGTGATGGACTGCAGCAGCTCGTGCAGCTGCGTCGCGTTCCACTCCCGCGGCGAGGCCCCGATGGCGTGCATCTTCACCAACAGCCCAATGGCGGCGTGGCTGAGGGAGGTGGACGTGCTTCGGCGCAGCACCGTCACCACGGGCGCGTACAACTCCGCCACATCGTCCTGGTTTTGCAGCATCATCGCCTCATCCTTTATCAGGGCGCCCACGATGGTGTCGGTGGTCTTCAGAATAGCGAGGGCAATCGCGTCCGCCACCATCTCGTCCACCAGGTGCCCCCGGAAGGCACTGAAAATGCGGTGCATGTGGGCGTTCAGCGGCGCCAGCGAGAACTTCGCCAGCGTTTGCAGGTCCGAGGTGTGGCAAATGAGGGTTTGCGGGTCCGCGGAGTACTCAAGCACCGTGACGTAGGACTCCACCATGGTGAGCAAACTTTGCTGCACCAACTCCAACGAAGGCGTGTTCCGCGGCTCTTGCGTGAGCAGGACGAAGAGCTCCACCGTCTTTTCTCGCACCCGGGAGGTGTCATGGAGAAGGCTCATCAACGTCTTCAAAATCCTCTGCTCCAGCAGAAACGGACGCAGCTCTACGGCGTCCGCCAGGATCGTGACCTCCATCAGCCGAACCTTGGGATCAAGCTCCAGCACCACGTGCTTCAGGTACAGCTCAATGATTTCCGTGACACGGGTGGAGTAGGTGGAGGTGCGGTGCTGCTTCGCGTAGCAGGTCCACTGGCTAAGCGCCTCCACTACAGAGATGCTGCACTGCTGCCGCACCTGGGCATCCTGGTGGCGCTGGTAGAAAACGCCAGAGGCCCGAACCTCCTCTAACTGTTGCACTGAAGTTATCTGCCGCTTTGCGAAGAGTTCCAGGGCAATGCAAAGCTCCGGGGGGGTGACCGCATAACGTGTCGTCAGGCTGGTACCACTCGCATTCCCCACCCCACCTGTTGCAGCTGCCGCAGCCCCGTTCGTCGGGGCATTCTGGCCCCCGCTCGTCGTGTTTGTGCCGCTGTCGCTCCGCAAACTTAGGTCCAACTGGCTTTCCCCCTCAACCCCGCTCGTGACGCTGCGCGGGGAAGCGCTGCTGCCGGCCTCGAACGCGGCAGGTGGAAGGAAGTACTGCGCCAGGCGCCCCACTGTACTACTGGGACCGCTGAATGTTGACGCCTGCGGGGCGCCCTGCGGCGTCGGCAGCGGATGGGCGCCCAGGCTGGAGGCGTGACGTCCGTCACGCGTCGCTGACCGCCTGCCAGCGTCGAGGCCCGCTCGCCTCGAGTCCTGCGCGTTGTCCCTCAGTTTGCTGTCGACGAGGGCGTCAAGGGCCGCCTGCAGCTCGGTGCTCACGGTGAGGACGTGCTGCTGAATCATCGTCAGGTACTTGACGAGCTCCGCGGAGAGCACGGCATTCGCCAGGTGCGGAATGCAGCGGCGGACCAACCCATCCACGTGCTGGACGATTTCCTGCTGCTTCATAGCGTTCGCGTGGAAAACCGCCTTGGGCAACGCAGATGTCGCCCCATCGCTCCCAAGCGAGAGGTTTTGTATGGAGTACACGCTTTCCGCCAGGTTGGGCGACTCACTCTTGCTGGCAGAGAAGCTGGCGCAGACGGACCACCCAGACCTGCCCCTTTGCACCACCTGCCGCAGCGCCGCCTGCACTTGCCGGCTGCAGATGGCTGCCAAAATGTGCCAACACTCCTCCTGCGTCTCCCGACGTGCGACGTAGCGCATGAGGATGGAGTCCAGATTCGTGCGGTTTGTCGAGTCCAGAGCCTCGTACCCGACGTTTCGGATAAATGTGGCGACGTTGCGCAGCTCCAGGCTCTTGTTGCGTTCATCGCGAACATTCTTAACGGGCTCCATAATAATGGCGCAGTACGTTGTGCGACGCACGGCGGAGAGAACGTCCGTCTCCGCAATAACCGGCACGAGGTCGCACACCGCCGCCCGCACCGCCTGCGACTTGGAGACCCGGTGCTGCTCCGTCACGAGCACGCACAACTGCGGCAGTATCGGCACCTGCTTCTCCATAAAGTGCACCCCCCTGCTGCTGATGAGCGCGCGCAGGGACTGCAGGGTGGAGATGATGCTGCTTTCATTATTGTGGCTCGTGTTCAAGGACCGAATCGCGTCGGCCAATACGCGCCGGTTCTCCAGCACGACCTCGTTGTGCCGCATGGCGCTCGTGTTACTAAATATCGCCACCAGGCAGTCGTAGGCGGCACGGCGAAGCACCTCGTCGGAGGAACCCGCAAGGGCGGTCGCAAGCTGCACGGCATGCGGACGAAGCGGCCCCAGCATGTAGCGTGCGTTGACCTCGGCTGTGGCGGAAAGGGCCAGCATGACGGAAAGAAACTGTGCAACAAACGGGGCCTTTGTCTGGTGCGCGCGTCCATGCAGCTGAATCAGCGACAATTCGCAGTTGTCCTTCAGTTCCTTCGTGATAAACGACTTGAGCGGGGGCCCAAAGGACCCAAGCTGCAGGTCCAACGCCAGCATACGCTTCAGCACACGCTGCGCCTCCTTCGCCGGCTTCTCAATTCCGCAGTGCAGCACGATGAAGAGGCTACGGCAGAGCCGCGTAAACTTTTGCTGGGGGTTTGTGTACGGCACCGCAAGGAGGGCGTCCACAAACTCCACGGCAAGAAGCAGCAGCTTTGGGTTCGACGTCCGCGAGAGCTCGGAGAGGACGTCGCGGATGCGCTGCTCAAGAAAGAGGTCGCGGCTCATGGAGTCGCAGCTTGCCAAGGCCCGCCGCTCGATGGCCGACACCGCGTCCCGCATCACGGCCGCCGCATTTGGCCCCTCCACCGAACACTCCAGTTCCCGCAGCAGCTGATTCACTTCCTCGTCACTGGCGTCGGTGGCGTCGGCGGAGGACATCGTCACGTAGCTGGCGGCAGCCACCTCCGGCACCGGGCCGTTTGAGACGCCACGCCCAACGCCGCCGCCGCTGCCGCCGCTGCCGCCGCCGCTGCTCCCCGCCGCAACCACGCTGCAGCTCGGGGTGGACGGGGGGTAGCGCCGCTGCAAAGGGTACTTTTGCATACGCTTCTCTCTTCACCCCCTACAGGATGCAAGATCTGAGCCCTCCACTTATTCACCAGACTCGGCTCGACCGCCTTCCTTTGTGGGCCGCTGAATGCCAGTCGTATCGGGCTCCGTGTCTTTAATTCCCAAGGGATGGTTTCCTTTTTTTTTCTCTCTCTCTTTTATATTGTGTTAGTTTTCTTTCCTTTGTGTTGTTGGTATTCTTCTTGTGTCGGGCGTTCTTCCCTGGAGAAGTGGCCGCCCCTCCCGCGCCGTTTTTATGGGGACCTTCTCCCCCCTTTGGGCACTGGGGGCCTTCGCTACTATCCCGTAAGGGTACACTGCGGCGCAGCAGCGCAGAAATGAAAACGAACAAATAAAAACAACAACGACGCACGCGGCATGGCCCGCTGCCGCGCCCCCAGGCACCGCACACAGACGCACACACAGGGGCAAACGCACACCGTCACGCCCTTCCCCCTCTTTCCTTCTTGCGGGTCTGACGCACCGTTTCTCTATGTTCCGTTCGCCACCGCCGTACGTAAACAGAAACAAATATATGCAATTCTCGGATATTTGCTTTTTTTTTTCCGTTTTGTTTCCTTCTTCTTTTGCCCTCCCACTTCCCCACTTCCCCACTCCAGCCTCCGCGCTCAAGCGCGTGTGCGTGCCCATGAGTTGCTGCTACCCAACGCAGCCTGTCCCCAGCGACTCTCGTCGCGAGCTACCGTCACGTCACGTCACGTCACGCCACACACACGCACGCAGTTGCGCGCGGAGGCTGGGGCCCCAACAACGAGAAGCGTGTTGGGTCACCACGGGGCGGTGTGAGTTCCTCCGGAAACCAAATCCCCATCCCGCCCATCAGCGCAAGCAAAAAAAAAATACAGTCGTGGCAGGAAATTGATGCTAAGCCGGCGGGGACCGCTCAATTGTGGGCACCCGGTTCGCAACGGGGGCCACAGAGGCATCACTCCGTCGGCTGACGAAGAAAGGGGGAAAAAAGGCGGGACGCCATTGCTGAACGGACTGATAATTTACACACACACACACACACAAACACAAAGAAGAAAAAAAAAGAGGAAAATAAAACAAATGCACACAAAGTCCTACTCCATGTGAATAAAAGTAAAGCGAGAAGTAACATTGCCGCTAAATAAATGTTGTTTTTTTTTCCCCCCCTTTCTTTTTGTTTTTGCCTGTTTCCTCGGGTTATTCTAAACATGTTACTTCCATCATTTTCCTTAAATTAGCAAAAAACAACAACAAGAAAAACCACAACTCCCTCTCTTGTTTTTTTCTGCTTTATTCCGCTACTTCACCCTCTCGCGGGCCTGGCCTGCAGACGGGTGGGGGCTGCGACAGCGCCAGAGTGCAGAGCCCACCCCGCCCCACTCTAGTCTACGTCGTTCCAGTTATCCACGCGCTTCTCAGCCCTCCCACGCCGCACAGGGGACTTACTCTTCTCGCCGCGACGATGGTGCTCAAGCGAGCGAGAGCGCGGCACGGCCGCTGCGGCTGCAGTACGACCACGCGGCGCACTGGCCTCGTCTGACGTGTCAGACGATGACGAAAGCCTTCTTTTGTGGTGTCTGTGCCGACGCGGCGGGGGCGTCGGTGTCTGCGTCGCATGCTGCCGCTTCTCTATCGCGGGGGGCTTTGCCTCATCGTCTCCCTTCTTCGCTTCAGTTGTCGGCTTCACCGCCACCGCCGCCGCCTGCTTCGCTGCAGCGCGCGCCGCCTCCCGTTCCTTCTGCTGCTTACTCTGCCGTCTCCTGCTGAACAAGGTGTTGCAGTACACCTTTGGTTTATTGGGCTTCGCTGGCACGACCTGCTCCGCCGTAAATACAGGCACAGCCTGCGTTGCCGGTTGCGCGGCATCAGTTTCGCCCTCCACCGGCGCCGCCTTCTCGCCACTGCCGTGTTCCTTCTTGACTTTCCTCTTGCTTATGCCTCGCGGTTTGTCGTCATCGTCGTTGTTGTGGTTGTGACCGCTGCTGCCGCTTCTTGCCCTGCGCAGCCTCCGCTTCTTTTTCTTCGCCTTCGCTTCGGAGCCGGAGGAGGGCGACGGGGAACGCCGCAGCTTGCCGTCGTCCTCCGCCGCCCGCCCCTCCGCTTCCTCCCTGCGGCGCCTGAGCTTTTTCTTCAGCGCCAGCGGCGCGCGTGCTTCCTCATCCTGCTGGGGCTTCTCCTCGGGGAAGAGGACGGAGGCCACTTCGGCGTCCCCGCCGCTCCGCGCCGCCGCCGGCTCAGAGCGGCAGGGGGGCTGCTGCGGCGGCACGAGGGCGCCGCCGCCCGCCTCGTCGGAGTCGAATTCTCCGCGTGCCGGAGTCCAGTCCGTCCGCGTTGCAAACGGCTCCGCCGCGTGAGAGTTGCGCGCCGCCACGACGGCACGCGCCTGCGCGGTCTCGTGCGCGAGCGGGGACCTCTGGCGCAGCGGGGAAAGCCGCAACACCTTCGCAGGACCATCCGGCAACTCCTCGGACGAGGAGGGAGAGTTTGGCTGCACGTGCCGAGGATGCCCCTCCTGCCGTGTCCGTACCGTCTTTTTCAATAAGCTGCCCCCCCGCCGCTCTGAGCCGTCGGCCCGTCGCGACCCCAGTGCGTCATGCTCAGCGTCCGGGAATGAAAAGTTGCGGCTCCACGCGTCTGCAGAATCGCGCGAATGTTGCTCTTCTCTGTGACGCCCGTTCGGTGGCGCCAGCGACGGCTCACTAGCCCTGGCCGTGCCGTAGAGGATGTCGCGGACAAACCGTTTGTTGTTGGGCCCGCCAATGATGGCAATCCGCGGAACATCCTCGTCCTCGTCCTCCTCGTCCTCCTCGTCCTCCTCGGAGATGTACTCTTCGTCGTAGAACACGTCCTCGTCGTAGCTATTCCAGCGCCGGCGGCTGCCGCCGTTGGACACGGGACGGGCGTACTGATCCTCCTCCGTGTAGATCTCCTCGTAGCTGGCGTCCAGCCGCGCGGGCGGGCGGTTGACGCTCTCCTCGCTCCGGTTCTTTGAGCTGCCGCGGCTCCAGGCCCCCGCCGCCGGTGCGCTTCTACTGGCGGCCGCGAGGCGCACCGCACGTCCCTCCTCCACCTTCGCGCCGCCCCCGCGGTCGCCGTTCTGCCCAAAGCCGGACCCGCGGGGGGCGGCGGCGCCGGTCGACGGCGGCGGCAGCGTGCTGCTCCCGGAGGTCTCCCTGTTGTCGTCGTTGGGGGCCGTGCACGGGTGCGGACTCGTGCTGCGGGGGGCACGCGTGTAAACAACCACCGATGTCATTTAAGGCGACGCTGAGATCATACACAGAGAGAGAGGGATAAAAAAAAGAAGAATGAAGAGGCAGACAGAGCTAGCAGGTTGAGGGGGGCAATAACACTGTTTTGATTTTTACGCTGCTGCTCCGCTCTTTTCCCTTATCCTTTTCTCTCTCCGTTACTCAAAGTAACACGCACGCATGCAGACATGTACTTTGTGTCTCTGCCGCCTCTCCATCAATCGCCCCAGTGCGGCGTGGCAGAGTCGGGGAGATGGATGCGAAGAACGCCGTCACTGGACGAGTTGCGGCGCGTCAGTGAGGTTGCACTTGCGCCGCGTATGCTGCACTGCGGTGGCGCTGGCACGAGGCCTGGGCGAAGCCGCAAGCCACGCGTCCGCCAGCACCTCCCACACCCGTGAGCCCAGGAAGGAGAGACGCACCTGCAGCGAGAGAACCGCCTCCTTACCGACGCAGCACCTCGCCGTTTCTGCGCCTGCTAGAGAGCGCTTCTGCTGGGCGTGGGCCGCGGAAGCCACGTCATCCTCCGTGTCATAGCAGAGACACATGCGCAGCTGCATGCCAACCCCAACATCCGAGAGAAGACCTTGCAGCAGGGAGACATGCAGCTTTTCGCCTTCTGAAAGCAACTCTGGCGCGGCTGCAGCGGCCGACGCGGACGCGCTAGTCGGACCGTCCGCCGCATCGCCCAAAGACAGAGTCCCACTCCTGCTGGAGGTAGTCGTAGTGATGGGAATAAAGTGTTTCCACTGGAATTCGAGAGATTGCGCAGCGGCGTCAGTGCCCACCGCTTGAGTTGCGGTGGCGCCTCCCAGCAGGACTTCCGCTGCGGTGGCGCCTTCTGGGCCCGCAGGATCCACGTGCCGCTCCCCCGTCCCAGGCGTGGGCGGCTGCTGCAGCGGTTGCGCCTGCACGGAGGTCTGCCTTGGCGCCAGCGAACTCGCCGTCGCGGACGGGAAGTTCGGCGACTCCAACATCCCCCCAATGCACTCCACAATCCAAGGCAGCACCTCCGAGGGCGGGACGCGCAGCGGCGGCACCGGCCCTCGCCGCTGCTCGCCGGCGCGCGCCAACGCGTCTTCCTGCGCAGTCGGCACCTCCTTGACGTCGGCGTCCGCCTGCTGCCGCAGCGCCTGCAGCATCACGGTGACGGGGAGACGAAGAAGCCACTGCGTGAACCCATCTGCCTTCGGTCCCGCGGCTGCAGTCCTGGCCTCGGCCTGAACCCCCGCCGCAGCCGCACCACCACCACCAGCAGCAGCGTTGCCTATACGCCAATCACGCGCTCTTTCCTCCCCGCGTGGCGGAGGACGTCGCTGCAGCAATTCCGCGGCGGCCAGAAGCACAAATCGCGTGCGGACTGCCAACTCCTCCAGCGGGTACACAATACTCTGCCTGCCACTCTCCACGTCAATGAAGTCGACTGCAAAGGAAGGCCAGTAGTTAAGCCGAATCGTGGGATAGACGCTCTGCAAGCGAGCCACGCCAGCACGCGCCTCGCCAAGCAGCGAGAGCACTTCCGTGGCCGCCTTCGGTGCAGCACACGAGGCCGTGATGGAGTTAAGCCAGGAGTCCACCACCTCTGCCGTGCCTCCGGCGGGGCCGCTTGCGTCGCCGCGGGTGTCCCCCGCTGCGCCGGGAAAGGGGTAGCGTGGGTTCACTTCGGCGGCAAGGAACTGCAGTATCCGCAGTAGGGCGGGTGGGCTGAGTGCGTCACGCGGATGGGCGCCCTCCGCGTGGTTGAAGGCCTCCAGAACGCTGTAGCTCACCCACCGCTCCTGCAGGAAGGCGTTGCGTGGAAACAAACCCACGGCGTGGGTGCACGCAGACGCGAAGGCGGCAAAAATACCCGCCGGCGAAAAGTGCACGGCCGGGGCATCCTCCCTGCCACCAACGCGTGGACCGAAGCAAAGCAGCTGCCCGTTTGTCGTCTGCTCCACGGCACGCCGGCTGTGGCGGGTGGGCGACCTAAACAGACCCGCAAGGTGCTCCGTCGTCGCTCGCTCCGCGTCACTGCCGCAGAAGTTATTTGCAGGCGCCGTCGGAACAAAATCCTGGCGGGTGAGCGAGGCACATCGCTGCACGGCCAACGCCGCGGCCACGACAGCGTCCGCCTCCGCCGCCGCCGCGAGCTCGTGGATGACGGGGGCCACCAGCGCGTAGGCGGAGTCCCAGCAGACGGCAAGGACGCGTTTGCTCACGGACACGTCGCACGCCGACGGATGCGCCGCCACGTACGAGAGTAGCCGCAGCCGCACGGAAGAGACGAAGGAGGCCAGGTCGTGCATCGCACGCTCAAACAGCTTGGTCGGCGACATGCGCGTCGCGAGGCCCTCCGCCAAGCTCTCTGTATGAAAGCAGCTAACCGCGTCCTCCGCACCCTCCTCGCCGCCGCCCACGCCCATCTCAGCGCACCACGACGGGCAGGACCAGCAGCCGCCCTCTGGCGCCGCCGCAGCCCCCTGACGGCGTTCGTGGCCAAGCTCGCGCAGGTGCAGGAGCAGCGGTGTCAGCCGCTGGCGCCGGGAGCGACGCAGGCTCGGCCAGTGGCTGTGCGGCCCATCGCGCGGGATGGACTGCGGGCGACTCTCCTCGTCGACTGTCGTCAGCAACGAACTGCGGGTCACCGGCGCGCTTCCAGACGCGGATGCGGGGAGACTAAAACACGGCCTCTGCAAGCGAGAGTGCCCCGTTGCCGTCAACGAAGCGTGCCCGTTCGGTTCCCTCCGTCGCCGCCCCACACACGACTTGTACAAAAAATAATAGCACCGCTGGAATGGCACCAAGAGGGCCTTGAACTCCGCACTCTGCATCATGCTGGCGAGGAGCGAGAGGAACCTTTCGTCCGCGTCATCACTTTCCTCGTTAGGCACCGCCGCCCCCTCTTCTTCCCAGGAGAGGGAGGCGAGTTTCTCATCAAAGCTGAGAAAGAGCGGCTCCCAAATCCCGCTGAGGGAAACAGGCGCGCGCATCAGGGTGCCGTGGGCGAAGGACCATTGCTCGTAGCTTTTCCAAAGTGCCCCTTGCAGAACAAACGGGGAGGTCGGCAGGACGGCGTTGGAGGTGTCCGTGAGCTCCCCCCTTTTCCAGCTCCCGGAAAACATCACTCCTGTGGCGCAGTAGTGCAGCGTGCCTGAGCCGTCACGATGATCATCCACAAAGCCGCCCATGTAAACGGTGCCTACGTGTGGGTCGTACTCCACGCCGAAGCCGTGGCGTTGGCCACACTGCCAGAATCCACAGTAGCGACTACCCTGTGGGTACAGCATCTCCCCTACCCCGTCTGGAACAAAACGCGCCTGCTCTGCCCAGGCCAGCCCTGCAAACGATCCTCGGTGCGGCGTCAACTCCGACGAAATCAAGGAGATCATGCCAATGTATTGTGTTGTCCCGCGTGCGTCGGCATCCGTGCCTGCCGTCGCACCCACGCGTGTTGGGTTTGCCTGCTCCCTCGCCAGCGCTGGCGGGGCGCCGGCCGAGGGGTGGCAGCAAAGCACACACGGGGTGCGGTCTAACAGCGGAGCGTCACCGTCCCAGTGGCAGTCTATGTAGTAGTGGGGGTGAACGGTGAGCCGCCCCTTCCCCTGCCGCCTGCCGTGGCTGAAGGAGCCCGTGTACGTGGAAAAGGTGAGCAGAACGGCATCCCGCAGCTCCTCCACCTCGCCATACTCGCGAACCACCAGCGCGTGCGGTAAACCAACCGGGGCAGCCGACTTCCCCGCCAGGCCGCCACCGGTGCCAGACTTGGCGTACAACAGACACGCCAAAGTGCCGACCCCGTGCGGGATGAAGACGTTGCTGCTGTTCCCACAGTCGCAGGTGCCGCCGGCGCGAACCACCTCCCCCGTGTAAAGGTGTCGCTGGCGCAAGTGTTGCAGCTTAACCCCGAGCCCGGCGTGCTTCTCAAGCTGCCGCGGCTGGATTGCAGGGGAGGCGCCGAATTCGATAGGGCACATCACCACGCGCTGCGCGCCGCTTCGGTGCGACTCAAAGGTGACGTCCGCGGGCTGCGGCTGGGCGGGTGGGGCGGGGACCGACATTCAGCGCGTCTCCCCGCTGCCTCCTCCCACACGCAGTCACACCCACGGCGGGCGAGGGTGGGCAAAACGCCTACGTAAATAAGACGGGCCAAAACAGAGGGTAACGCAAAAGCAAAAACAAAAAAAAACCTCACAATTCGTCCCGTGCGGCCTGCCACACCTGCCTTTGGACCTCGCCGCCTTGCCGCTCCCCGCGCCCCGCCCTTTTTCACGTTCTCCTAAACGTCTCTCTCCCTGCTACCTCTGCGTCATCTCAGCAGGCGAGAAAGCACGAGCGACAGGGGAAAAAAAGAAAAAGAAAAAGAAAAGAAAAAGAAAAACACAGGAGAAGACACACGCGGAGAGCAATGAGCAGGTTGCGAAAAAAACAAAAGCAGAGGAATCAAAAGTCAATGCGAAAGTAGGGCCACAAAGCCGTGGAGGAAACTATCCGCGAGGCCTTAGAAAACGCTGCCTCCCACCCCCCGCCACCTCATGGCTTTTTATTCCGTCTGTATATAGATATATATATATACATGTGATGTATTTCTCTCGGACTCTCCTTCTTGCGCCCAGCTTCTCTCTGTTGTGCTTTTATCTTGGCTGCTTCTGTCCTCTGTCTTTTTGCGGTGCCGCTTCCACCGCCGGCCTTTGCAGTCGTATTACTCCCCATCTATCTACGTGGCTCTATGCTGGCGTGCGGCAATGCTGCGCCGCCGCCCTCACCCACTGAGTCCCTTCCCCGTGGGGGAAGTTTGTTGCAGCAGGCAGCCAAAGCCCACGACGTCTTCGTAGGCAGCCGAGCTGCGTGCGGCAACAAATGACTTTATCGCGTCTGTCTTTCGTGTGCGGCGCCACCAGGCGCCAAACGCATCTATGCGCTCCTGTGTCGTCGTCGTACACCTTCCACGCACCACATCGACACCCTCCCTGTGCCTCGGCTGAACAACAGCGCCAATGGGGACGGCGCCTTGGAGAACCTCCGCCAGCCCGGCGGCAGCTGAAGCGTCGGCTTGAAGTTTTGGTACAACCTCCCCGCTGCTGTTGTTGCCATTGCTGCTACGCGCCTCCCCGGCAACACCGTCACCCCACGTGGAATTGGCGTTGGCGTCCGCGGCAACTTCCTCCGCGTATTGAAACTGCTGCCATTCCCACGTGGAGCAGGCTGCAGAACTGACGTACGCCGGCGCCCGCAGTACGCGGCCCAGCTGCCTATCCCAGTGGCTCCGGAGACCGGCAACCTCCATCCGGTCAGCGCACGCCTCAAGCTGTGTGGGGAGGATGCAGACCTCGCCAGCCATGCACTCCTCCTGGCGGGGCTCACGCAAAGTCACCGGGGTCGGCCAGTGCTCCACCAACCGAAGATATTGTAGACGATTAAGCCACCGTCGCACGTCCGTAAGTTCGCGAGGGAGCTGGGAGGCCGTCCCCGTGTCATCACTATACACCTCACCTCGTATGGCATCGGCGAGCCGCTGGAACTTCTCCACATCCCTCACCAGCAACAACTCAAGGGGCGTCGCTGGCAGCGCAGGGTCCATCGCCGTCGCGCGTGCGCGATGTAACCCTCCTCCTGCTCCTACTTCGCCTTCATCTCTTTCCTCTCGGCAGGGAGGCGCGCCGCGCTGCACCGCAACAAGGCCCCGTTCCACCGCCGCCACCAGAAGCAGCTGGGTGAAGAGGGCACTACGCGGCATGGGCTCAATAGCCGTGAACGGTGTGCGTTTCCCAAAGAACTGCGACACCTGCGCGGCGTCGATGGGCACAGTCTGCACGGGTTCAACGTCCTGCGCCGGGGCCGCCACGGGGCGGGCGCTCGTGGACGCGGTTGAGGACATTGTGACAACGATAGGCACCTTGCTGCGCTGCGCCAGTTCACGCACCGCTGCGTAAAAGGGCTTCATCGCCTCGTCGCCAAGAATAACATCTGCATCCTCAAACAGCAGCAGAGTGCGGGTGGTGCCATCCGGCCCCCCGCAGGCTGGGCCCGCCGCCGTCGCCGCCGCCGCCGCCGCCAACGTCGCCCCCACGTTCACACTTGTCCCCTCCTGACGCTTTCCGCCCTTGTCGTCAACAGCTGCAGTGGAAACCGCGTCAACCAGAACAACTTCCGGAGGTTCCGCCTTTACGCGCGGCCTAAAAAACGCCGTCACCGCCTCGGCAGAGATGGCGTTGCCCTTCCACTTGCTCTTTCCATTCCTCTCCTTCCTGGCTGGAGTTGGGGCAGTCGCCGTCGTCGTCGCCGCAGCAGCAGCAGCAGCAGCGAGAGGGGCGGCGTGCTCCTTCTTCAGCTTCTTCAACTCCTCCTCGATGCTGAGCATTGCCCTTCCTGTGCCGAGGTCGCTGAGGCGCCGGCTGCGTGTGACCTCCGACAAGAGGCGGTCAATGTTCTTGGGGCAGCGCCGCACTGAGGTGTTCATCTCCACCACGCGATAGCCAAGTATCTCCGCCACGAGGTAAACAATCGCCGTCTTTCCCACGCCGCAGGGCCCATGCAGAACGGCAATGTTTGTCACATCGTCATTGGAGTCATCACTCGCGTCGTCGCTTCCGCTGTCGCTAACTTCGTCAAAAAGCGTGCGACGGACGGAGCGGGCCTCTTCCTCGGCGCGAGCAAAGTACCCACGCCGCTGCTCCCTCGCCTTCTGAGCCTCCTCCCGCAGCGCACGCTTCTCGGCCATCTTCTTCGCCAGTCGCACACTGCGGAGGCGGTTGCCGTATTCGTCGTACATGACGTGGTCACTGGCCAGCCCATACTCGCTCTCCTCGCGCGGCTCAAGCGGCGACCCACCGCCGATGGGGGCTGACGCAATGCGTCCGTCTCCGCCACCGAGCATGCTGTCCGCCATACGCATCCAATTGTCATGGTATCGTTGACGCGCCGTACGTTTCTGCAGACGCGCTTCCTCGTTCCTGCGGTGTACGACCGTTGATGCAGGGCCATGACCATTTGCCCCTTCACTTGCCTCCGCATCGAGTGAACTGCTGCTTCCACTGGTCTCCACTTCACCACGACGCTGCCGTCCTTGCCGTAAAGACGGTGCTGCTGCGCGTAGCTGCAACGTGGCCTTCTTCGCCACCACCCAATTTGTTCTCCCGCCGCACTTGTTTTTATCCCCCGCCTTGGCGGGGGGAGGCCGGACCACAGTGACTCCCCGCGGCATTGCCCGCTGCCACGTCCGTACCCACCGCAAGAGACGTCCCACGCCGGCCGCAAAGGACGAGGTGTGAAACAGCGGCGGTGGAAACTTGGCATACAGCATTTGACTGGCCTCCTTGTCGTCACTTGCTGCAGAGCCTGCACATACTGGGGTCGTGACGGCAGGCAGGCGACGATCGTCTGCGGTTGGTTCATCAGAGTGCGGTGTAGCTGCCTCGGCGTGGCAGACGCCCGTATTGCCGCCTCCGCCTCCCTTGCAACTCCACTCAACGAGTTCCTTCGCATACCGCACGGCGTCCTCCACAAGAATCGGCAACTCCTTTACCCGTGCAATTTCTCGCGCCTGCGCCTCCAGCCGCTCCGACTGCTCTCGCCGCCGCCGCTTCTGAGACTCAATGAGGTCCAGCGTCCTTTCAAAGGCGCCAGGCGACGCGGGCAAAGATGCCGGGCAGGGCCGCCGCATCGCCCGCCACAACTTCTCTTCACTCATCGGGGCTGCTGCGCAAAGCCGCGTTCCCGCCTCCTTCGCCGCCGCCTCCCGCCTCCGCTGCAGCAACGCGTCCTCTACCCGGTAGCACTCCAGCAGAGCGGGGTGCAGCAGTGCGGCAAGTTCGGCCGTGTTTGCCGTTTTGCTTCCCTCGTCTGTGGGCGGGGAGGCGCGTGCCTGAGATTCAACTGCAGCGCAGCCGCCGCTGCCCTCCTCCTCCGGCGCACTGGGCGGTTGCGAGCTCAGCCATGACCCGCTCGGCCCCAGGCGTGTGAGCGAGGTGGCGGTGGGCACAAGTAGGAGAGTCCCCGCCTCCGCGGCGTGCGTGGGCGGCACGGAGCCATCCCCCGCCTCAGCCACGTGACCCGCGTCGACCGTCCCAGCGTGGAGTTCGCTGCTTTGGGTGGTGCCCTGCGCGCTCGCGCAGCTCACCGATGACCGACGACGCTTCCCCCCGGCCGTGTATCCAGGCGGCCCGCCGCAGGGGTGCGGCGCGAGCGACGAGGAGGAGGGGGAGCAGCCGTAGACAAGGCCGAAGGCGTCAGCAAAGTACGCTGAAAGGGGCACGGCGTGCAGCAGGCCTAAGGGCGACGGTGCCGGCGGCTGCGACATTGCAGGGGCGGCGCCCTTCCCTACCTCCCTTTTGACAAACGTTTCAGACACAAGGGAAGAATGGTGTCAGAGATGTACACAGTAGTCAGTCACCGCACCACCACCACCACCACTTCTCTCTCACTCTCTCTCTCCTCTTCCTTTCGTTCTCACTGGCACACACACATACACTCACGGAGAGAGAGAGAGAGAGGGAGAGCGAGAAACAAACAAACAATAGATCATCGTCACAATGGTGGTTGCAAGCGGTAGCAAATCCGTGGGAACGCAGCAGTAACGCATGCGCGTCAACGCCATCGGGGCTATTCAGGGGGAGTGCAGAACGGGGATGCCGCACCGTGGGCATTCGTTAGAGACCTGCAGCCACTCCTGTATATGATGCACGTGCCCCCCGTGACCGCAGGAAAGCAGCCACATGTACATCCCCTCCACCACCTCCTCGCAGATGACACAGGTCATAAGAGGCGTGGTTCGACAACGGCAGCACACCGCGTTTCGCAGCTGGGCGCAATGGGAGCAGAGCGGAGGTTGCAGTGACCCATTCCCGTTTCCCCGCTCATTTGCGGCAACCACGCTATTGTTACCGCTTTCAATTTCCGTCGCCTCCTCTCCGGCGCACGCACAGGAGAAGGAGGAGACAAGGGAGGCCGTGAAGCTGTCGCTTGAGTCCTCGTCCGAGCTCCACGGCGCCTGCCCTCTCTCACTCGCCTCAGGCCATGTCAGCGGCGTCGTGGTGTACGAGCACGACAGCTCACCCGCCTTCGCAGACTGCGGCACCAACTCCGACTTGGGGCACGTTCCACAGTAGACGCAGGTGAACAATTTCTGGGCGACGTCCTCCGCCCGCGGCAACCCCGGGCTGGAGACCCCCAGCACCTCAGGGACAATCACGAGGAGCTCGTTAAGCGGCACGTATAGCTTCCTTTCGTAGAGGCGAGTGACGTACTGCTCCACCCACTGCAGCGCACGCAGCCTCCACTGCCACGGGGAGCTGCTCGTGGCAGGCGCCGGAGACTGTTTACCCGACTGACCGTTCCGCACCGGTGCCTCGTCAGGCGGAAAGAGAGGGCATGGATAACTCGCCACAGAGTCTCCGCGTTGCTTCCACCAGAGGCAAAAAAGTAAATACAACACGGCACACAGCTGCAAGTCCCCGACAAGCGAGGCATACTCCAGGTGACTGCACACGAGCGAGGTAATGACAGCCACATTGTGGCTACGCCACGCATGCGCGGCCGCGGCCCAGAGCCGGCCCCTGGGGTCCGCCGAGCCTACGGGCTGTTCCCTGCGCCCCGCGCCGCTCATGGGGGAGGTACCCGCGCCGTCTCCGTCGCCCCGCCGCTGCAAGTCTCGTTCGCGTGACCTACACACCCCGGCGTTGTAGGCCATCATCCGCGCAAAGCAGCGATCCACGTCTTCCGTCGCCGCCGGACGACTTGCCTTCATCCTACGTGCCTCTTCGTAGCCCATCTCCCACTTCAAGGCGTACAGCACAAACGTGTCCTCCTCGGCCGGGCGCTCCACGTACGCCCACCCACACATCGCATTGGAGAGGACGAAGCAGTCAATCGTGGGTCTGACGAGGGATCTTCGTCCAAGCGGCGGCGCCTGTGTGGGAGTCCCTGCCGCGGCATCTACGCCTTGCCCCGGGAGAGGATTGACACACACCGCCTGCGTTTCGTGCAGCATGGAAAGGGTGCCTCCGTACTTGCGGCCCACGGGCGTGAAGAGGCGCATCTGCCGAAGATTTGCTTCGTCCGAATGTGTTGGGGACACTGGACTGGTGACCGCCACAGCCTTCGTGAGCGCCATAATAGGCAACATCAGGCCGTGTCGCTCGCCGAAAGGTTGTTCGTTTATAGCGGCAGAGCTTGTCGCAAACGACCCTCGTCGCGTCTTAGCGGCCCAGTCCAGGCCGTGCTCAGTGTGTATCTCCGGTCCGTTTCTCGATGCGCGGTGCCGCGGATCAGCAGACAGCAAGTGTGGCGATCGCCGCCGAAGCGTGTCCGCGCCCTTGCCTTCGACATCGTCGTTCACGGCACCCCGCTCGACCCGCGCTGCCGCCAGGGATATTGACGGCGACGGTGACGAGGCAAGCGAGAACAGGAAGGGGAAGATAAATTCCGGCCGCCTGCCGCCGCTGGGCGACGCCCCTGCTGCCGCAGCGGCGCTGGCCGCAGAACCCGCAGAACGTCGTTCAAAGGTGGTTTGCCGCACTGGGGTTTGCGTGGACCAGTGGGAGAGCTGCGGTGAGTAGCGTGTGTCAAGCGTCACTCCACTGGTGGGCGTGGCACGCGAGGACTCTCTCTGATGCCTGGCAGCCCCTGGCGAAAAACTCGTGGAGGCAGAGTGGCTCGTGTCAACACTGACGGCTTGCTTCTTCTCTGACGCCAACAACTGCTCCAGCAGTTCATTCTTCTCGGCGTTGATGACGTTGGTGTAGTGCTCGCGCAGCAGCGAGGAGGTGCTGCGCACCGCAAAGCTGCGTCCAAAGTAATCGGCCACCACCGCCGCCGTAGGGAGTATGGCGCTGAGACTGAGCACATCAGACCCCTCAGACACCTGCGTCGTCTGCTCGGTACTGCAGCGGAACAGAGTGTCTTTGCTCGTCGCTTTCTCATCGAGCAGGGAGGTGAGCACAACCCCCCCGTCCTTGAAGACAGAGACGAGGGTTAGTGCGTTCACCCAGACACAGTCCGTTGGCTCCTGCAACGGCAACTCCTGCAGAGTCGACTCCCTCTGGTTGACGCCCTGGCGAGCCAAGTCGCGCCTTTGACAGACCGTTCGGATTGAAAAAATAGGACAAAATCCGTTGGCGGCGTCCCACACACTAATCTCGTGGCCGTTGAGCGCCGTGGTGGCGAACCACAGTTTTGCCGATGTGGCGTCGACGCCGCCGTCGCTGGTGTCCACGGCGGCCTCTCCGCCTGCGGCGTGGGAGGCGCTCCCGCAGGGACGCCACCGTAGCCGACTGAGGGAGTCAATGCTGTCGATGGGGGGCAAAACGTCGGTGGACTCCAGCGGGGCCGGGGCATATGTCACTTTCTCACCGCCGTAGTTTGCCTCTGCCCCCGCCGGCGCCGCGATGACGTCACTCACGACGCGGAAAAACTGCACACATGAGTTTGTCTTTGTCTTTGCTTTCCGAAAGGACACGGCGAGGAGGTCGGAGAAGGTTGGGTGAAAGGCGGCCGAGAGGGACGGCCCGGTCGTGTCCATGCTCCACGACACCTCCACGTGCCGACGGTCGTACACAAGCACCTTCCCCGCGTTGGCGATCTCCACCACCACGATGATGAGGTTGGGGTCGAACGGGGAGAAGGCGACCCCGCGCGTCACGGAGCGCTCGTCGTGGGCGGGGGGGCGCAGGGTGAGGCGGGGCGGGTGCACCCTCTTGTCCACGACGGGGATGGTCCACAGCTCAAAGTGCGTCGCGTTGGAGGTGAGCGCGAGCGTGTAGGGGTTGTGCGGGTCCCACGCGATCCGCTCCACCCGCAGGAACCCCGTGTTGATCACAACCTCCACCATGCTGCACGGCCGCCCCGGCTCGCGCTCCACAAACTGGGCCGGCTGCCATTCCTGCACGGCCGCCCCAAACGGGGTGGAGGGCGTGGAGGCGGCGCCCACGACGGCGGCGCTCAGAGGCTCGCTCCCGGCCACCGTCGCGGAGAACAGGGTGCGCTGCCTGGAGTTGTGAATCCACTGCTGCGCCATGTAGGCATCTCCCTTCCGTGCCAGCGCGTCAAAGAGCACTGTGACGTTGCGGCTCAGCTGCACAATGGCGAGCACGGCCTCCCCGCGGCCGGGGTACCACGCAAGGGCCTCCACCTTTGCCACGTTGCCGAACATGCCGCATGGCCGCAGCGCCAAGGAAACCGGGGCGGCGGCGGCGGCGACGGACGACGCGGGAGGGGCATCTGCCGCCGCCGATCCGGTGCGACTCATCTGCGTCACCTCCACCAGGTGCACTGCCTTTGTGCTGCCAATTGCCAGCATGCTGGGCCCAGGGAGAAAGTCAACGCAAATGAGCCCCTCGCCGAGTGACATCTTCCACGTCAACTGGGCCCTGTGGTCGGACTTCTTCCTTGGACCGACGACACTCGTGTCTGAGCGTGGCACCGGCGTCGGTGTCGGTGGAAGGCCGGGCGAGGGAGCTGCCACGCGTCGCAGCGATTCCTCCAACATCATACGCCTACCTCGCTCTGCCGCTATTGCACTACTGTGCGACCGCGACTGCTATGCGGTGGGGAAAGGACAACAGGAGACTTTTCTCTCTCTCTCTCTCTGTGTGTGTGTTTGTGTGTGTGTGCGTGCTGTGCCTCTCCCCACTGCGCTGCGCCAAGGGAAGAAGCCGGTAGGCAGCAGTCAGGCCGCAGCGTGGCGCAACGCGGAGTCTCCCGCACTCACTCAGGCACACGGAGTGGGGCAGGGAGCAACAGCAACGGCAACAACACCAGAGTATCCCTCGTCAGAGAACAAAAAACCGCCCGTGTTCCGTCCCGTGCCGCGCCGCGGCCCAAGTACGCCTTCCTGCTTTCCTTCCTTGCAAGCCGCAAAGCGAGAGGAGGGGGGCGGGGAGGATGAGGGGACGATGCAGGGGGGCCTGTAGGCGACCTCGCCCCCGCCCCCGCGCCGCAGCCAGGCGGGGCACAGACAGCGGAGCAGGAAGGAAGGAAGCAGGCAGGCGTGCAACGAGGCCCACACAGTTCCATCTACGCAGACGCAGTAAAATGTGAGAAGGAAGACGACAGGCAACAACAACAACAACCACCAAAGAAACACCCCCATTATAATTGTGGGCACCGAAAAAGAGAATAAGTCAGAATATCTTAAGACAGACCCTCAGAAAAGGGTGGCGACGAGGGAGTTCATGACACCCCCTCACGCACACAGAAACAAAAAGAAAGAAAGTTACACGACAGCGTTTCCCCAACTCATTTCGTTGCACACATGCGTGGGGCGTGGAGAGGCGGGGCCAGCGAGGGAGGGAAGCGTGGGCGACGACACCCACGCTTGTCGCTGACGCCATTACTATGGATTCATAACCACATAATAAATATATAATGGCACTGCAAACCAACTCAACACGAATGTAAAAAAATAAAAGAAAAGAAAAACGGCGCAGGCTAAAAAGTGCCATTTCCCTCCTCAGATTTATTTGCGTCTCTCACGTGTCATGGCGAAGTCACCCACTCTTCTTGGCTTCGCACCACACCAGCCCCCCTGCCCGCTCGTTAACAAACCCGGAAAGTCTTTACTCCCCTCCCTGCAGACGCATCCTGCGCAACGCAGCTCCTGCTTGACAGCGGCCGCGTCACGGCAACACGTCGGCGCAGCGCGAAAGGACACGGCTGCAGCCCCCACTTGGTGAGGTGTCGCGCACTCCGCACCAACACCAAAGTAGGGAAGAATGGAGTACACACGGAACCAAGGATGGGAGCAAAGACGCCAACACGAGTCACAGAAGAGGCACACACAGACACGCACGCGTAAACAAAGGTGGAAAGGAAGGGCCTTTAACGAGCGAGAAGACTGATGCTAGGCAGCCACTTTTTGTGCGGCCGCGGAGACACACAGTAAAAACAGATCTCACGCGTGCGTGTGTGCGTGCGTGCGCGCGCGCGCGTGAATCACAGATGAAATCAGCACATAAATAAAAAAAAAGGGTTCAGAGATAAAGCCAAACAGTAAGCCAATATAATGAGAAGGGAGTCGTGAAGGAGAGAGGAAACAGAAACAGTACACATCTTGCGCTTGGATGGGGCTCACTTTCCCCACTCAAACGACTTCCAACTCCCACACACACACACACATAGAGAGAGAGAGAGGACAATAGCAAGAACAATAACAAGGAAAAAGACTCACATTTGGGTTCATTGCACTCGACATCCCCGATTCGGGTGGAGTTTGTCAAACACAAACACAAGCGTGAAGAAAGAAGTGCATCAGACAGAGACACTGCGACAAAACAGACTCTCGCTGTGGACTCACGAAGTGGCAGCCATTGCGGGCCTTCCCCTCGCTACTGCCTGATCCATCCTCCGCGTGGCGGGGTATGGGCGGCGGTGGCGGGGGGTTTAGGGCCGGAGAAGAACAGCGCCAGCGCTGCAGTCCAATACGATAACGTTGAAGCCACAAGGTTAAGTAATCGACCAGGGCACAAGGGGAAGGGGGAAAAAAAAAAGAAGCCGGTTGGTCATCTGTCCAGCGGGCGGCTACTTGCACAGTTCCTCTACTGGCGCCAGCAAAACCCAATTGCCCGGGGACACAGTCGCCCACGCCGGGTGAGTGAGGCAGACGTTCATGGGCGACTGCAGGGCACCAAGAAGAGGTTGGCGCGCGGGGAAGAGAGAGAGAGAGGGAGAGAGAGGGGGCACAAAGAGGGAAGAAGACGCAGCTGCGAACCCCCCCAAGAAACGGAGTTGCGCGTGCAGGCGCGCCACTTGTTAGGTGACACTATTTGAAAGGGAAGCCACGAAGAAAAAGCACAGGCACACTGTAAAAACGATCCCACGAGCGAAGAAAAAGTAAAATGACGCCGACTCTGTCGCCAGCCCCACGAACTCCCCCCTTCCCTGCTGCAGACGCACCCACCTCCACCCCCCGCAGACGCCCAACTACAGTGGAGGGCGGAGTTCCCCGCGGAAAAAAAAAACATTTGACAGAAAAGCACGCTGGAAATTGAGTCTCCACCACAAGGATTATACCACGAGTAAGGACAAAAAACAAAACAAAACAATAGTCATTCAGAGGACCTAGACACAGTGCATACCAGCGACAACGAGCGCCGTATTCACACAGCTTGCCCAGTTGTGACGCAACACTCCTTCTGCTTAGCCGGTCTAACCGGAGATATGTGGCACCCGCAAGGGGCGACATAGCATGAGAAGAAGTTTTGCCTGGCCCCTGCTACTACTGCGGCGACTACCACTACTACGGCTACTAAAACTGGTAGTACATTGAGATATCAGAATTACTGCGGTCCTCGGAGAGGCGGTATTCTATTGGACGCCGATAGCTTTTTTGGGTTACAGAGGGCAGTAAAGGTACGCGAGGCACTTCTCCGAAACCTTCGGGGCGACTTTTATTAGTCTCTCTGGTGTGTTCCACACTTAACCTCGTTTGTGGAGGCGTAAATGGTTTTCTATTCTTACCATTGAGCTGTGGCTGTTCCGTACTCTTCGCAGGCATCACCTCATTAACTTGCTCTTGAATAATTGGGTACTCTAGATCCATTATTCTCGGCATTATACCTGTGATGTCCTTTCCATCGTCTTCCCTTGTACTTTGGCGGCTCAGGCTCTGCTGCGATGAGTCCGAGGTCCCCCTTTCTCTTTCGCGATGCTTGCCAGACGGCCATAGTTTGTAGCGTCTAAGAAACTTCGGCAGTTGAGTGAGTTGGTCATAAAAGGACCTTGTTTTCCCATCCTGCACCGTGAGCTGCGAGGCCGTTCGTGACTTTAGCCGCTGCCGCTCCTGCGACCCCAGCCCTTGACTAGTGGAGGTGTCCGATTCGGCGGCGTCGGAGCTTTTCTCGCTCAGGGACTGCGGCGTTGAGGCTTCATTGCGGTGGTAGCGCCTCGCCCGCGCGGAGTCCGTCTTCCGCCCGCCGCGCCCCTCGGAGCCCTCCGCCAGCTGCGAGGCGGAGGAAATCAGCCCCGGCGTCCCCTTGTCGCCGCGCCGGCTGAAGCACTCCCACCCCGACTTCACATACTCCGGTATCGACTCCCGGGCCTTCTTGATGCCGGCGCGTATCGCCCTTAACACCGGCGCCTTACCGCCATACTCGCCCTGTCCCCGCGGCCGGATCGACGCCGACGCGGAGGCGGAACGGTACAACTCGTCGGAGTCGTCCTCGTCAAGCGACACCGGCCGAACGATGGAGCGAAGACGCATAGCATCCTCCCCCATGCGGGTCCGGCTAAGGCCCGGAAGTCGCGCAATCGAATCCTGCCCGCGTAGCATACTTTGCCCAAAGTTGGTGGCGCTGGACCCCGGCCGAAGCCCAGGGGTGGCAAGACTGAACGACGTCGCGTCGGAAGGGTCAAAGAGGGAACCCCCGAACCTAACTCGGTAGTGGCCGCGGGGCTGACCCGCCATACTTGCGCCATAGTTGGCAAACGACCCTGCAACGCTGCTATTGTTTGACTTGCGTCTGCCAGCGTTCTCCCCCTCATACTCACCGCTGGAAGTCCCATCCGTGGAGCCGTCCTTGCTGGACCCTTCTCCAGAGTTTTGCGTTGGAGAGGTAGCAGTAGTTTCCCTTGGGTAGTCTTCGTCCGAGTCGCTCAATTCTAGAAGTATATTTCTGGGAGCGAGACTCGGTCTATAGCCTCTCCGCGGCTTCACAGAAGCCTGCGCGTCCTCAAGCCCTTCCTTCCCCGCGTTTCCTGCCCTGGGGTAATACGAGGATGCGAGTACATCCACTGTGCTCGAATTCTGGCTGGTCGTGTTCAGGCCACGCGTATCTTCCCCGCCGTCTTCCTCGGCGGTGTCCTGCTCCTCTGCCCCCACCGCAGCTTCGGACGCACGCGCCGCACGCTGCTCCGTGCCGCGGTCGTTGCGATTCACCCTGGCGTACCGGCGGACCTCGGCACTCTCACCTCTCGGATTCCTACCTTCGGCGGGACCGGCACAGTTGACCTTGACCACCTCGGTATGTCCCCCGGTTGAGTCAAGAAAATGGAGCTTTCTCCACTCAGGGCTGTGAACGCGTTGGATGGTCTTTAAGGAGTCTAAGTACCACTGCCTATGTGTTGGATTCTTCATGCTCCTTCCCCCGCCTTGTGGTCGGTAGGGCACCATTGGCCCAAGCAACCACGGCGGCGGCATCGCCTGATACTGCGTCGGGTGATGAGGGCGCTCGCCGCCGGAGCTCCCATTGGAATTGCTGTGGGGGAACTGCTGCCACGCAGCGGCGCCCGCGTGGGCGTGCTGCATCCCGGCAGAAATGTTGTTGGAGTAGGTCGTCTTCTTTATTTTTCCTTCTTCCTACGTTCCCGTTTGCTATTCCTTGGTGCTCCTTCCCGCTGCGCTCTGCCCCTTTCTGTCTCCTACACTCCTGCACACACACACACACAGAGGGAGAGAGGGAGAAACAGATAGAGGAAGAAAAACAGGGGGCGAAGGATGAGAAGACAAGAGGACTCCGCAGCAACGACCACGAGACCGTCAAGGCGCGGCAGCCACTCCGGCAGCACAGACAGTCACATACACAGACGGAAAGAAACAGGCAGACAGAGAGAAGTACAGAAAGGAGGAAGAGGCCTTCCCCAGCCCACTGAATGGGCGAGAGAGGAGGGGGGGGGAGAGAGAGGAAAGTTTCGAGCGGCTTTTTATACACTCACCGCAGGGGATACCGTAAGTCAGCAATAAGGAAACACACACACACACACACACACACACACACATGCTCACACCCAGTTCATGTATTTACGCCATAGTGATTTTTCTCAGAACTACTTTAGTATTGTTTTCTCTTTCTTTTGCGTTTCGCACTCCCCACGCTCTTCTGTGCGTTTGCTCCGCTCTTCCACGCCCACGAGGCGTGAGGCCCCCCGTCGCACCGCCCCAGCGGGCAACGTAGGAGACGCCGCAGCGACCAAACGAAAAAAAAACCCACGCAAGCCAAAACGAACAAAAGAAAAAGAAAAACAGCACACACGCAGAAAGAGAGCCCGCCACAGGAAGAAGACGCGATACGACGACGCACAGAAGGGCAAACAAAAAAAAAGGAAAACGCAGACGCAGAAACTTAAGAATATACGCGTGGGGCTTCGTGTGCGGCGGTGACGAGGCGTGCGTGGGCGTGTGTGTGTGTGCGTGGGCGGGCACATGCCGAGGGAGGCGGAAAAAAGACACCGAAATACAAAAAAAAACAGAACCAAAATAAAAACAAAAAAAAAGAAAACAGAACGAAAGTCAGGAAAAACAGCGGATGAAGGATGAGGGGGGAATGGGGAAGAGGAAGAGGAGGAGGAGGAGGAGGCGGAAGCGGGGGACGAGTTGGGAACAGCCCTTCAAGAGGAGAGGCGTGCGCGGCAGCCCCTTCCCCTCAAAAAGGAAAAAAAAAACACACACACACAAAAAAAACGAAACCAACAAAAACGGAGAACGACACACAATAACGGCACATCACTCTCGGAAATCGGTGGGAGGGAGTGACGGCACAGGCACCAGTGAGTGCCTTGCACGCACTAACGCCGCCCGCCCAGAAGCAGTGGCGCCGCATGCATGGGAACAGGCATCTATGAACATAGAAACAAAACGCATCATGTAGGAGAGGGGGAGTCAGAGCAGAAGCTAGGAGACAAAGCACAACCAAGTAAAATGCTCGGACGGGAGGGGACCGAACTTTTTTATTTTTTGCACCTATTGCTGCTCAGACACATACACAAGCAAAAACAAAACAACAACAACAACACATACACACACATAGATGGACACTTTCAGAGAGAGAGAGAGAGACAGAGACAGATAAAGAGGGAGACAAACAGTCACACTGGTCTGTTTGTTTGTTTGCGTTTTTTTTAGAAAAGAATTGCTCTGTAATGCTTCTCCGAAGAACACAGCGGCGCCACGGCGGGAGCGAAGAGGCGGCAACAGCCGCCAACTACATAGGAGACCCCTTCCCTCACAGAAGATGGAACGCAAAGCGACTCGCACGTTCTCTCTCCCCGCAAATGTCCACACTGCTCCCCCATTTCCTTTCTTTCTCACACAATGCTCCTTTCACCTTTACGGGTCCTTCCGCTCCCGAGCACGTATTCCCCCAGAAAGACTCTTTTGCGGGAATTCGCGTCGCCCCACGTCTCATGAACCCCCCAAGCCGCTCGGCTTGCGGCACAGCGATCAGGGGCCAAAACGACAGCCGAATTGCTGTGCGGTGGGGACCAACGCAGCGTGCTCCGAGCCCTTCATTCATTTTCACAAACACACAAACACATTACACGGAAACACAGACACACACAAATAAACATAAAAGACATCAACAGGAGAAATAAAATCATAATCCACATGATTGTATACACACACACACACACAGGCGTAGCTTCCCATATTCGTTGCATTGTAGCGGCGTTTATTCAAAATAAAAAGGAAAACAAAAAAAAACCTCATCCACACTGCAGCTCCTTAAGAAATAATAGTTTGCTTTTCCACACCCGTCCGACAGTAGAGGTGATTCTTGAAGGTCTTGGAGGTTGTGTGAACTTTCTACCCCATTTTTTTTGTGTCTTCTTCGTGATTTCTTCGGCCTTTCCCCTGCCTTCACGGCTTCTCCTGCTGTACCGCCTTGGCACGCTTCACAAGGAGAAACAGACTCGAACAACAAGGGCGACAGCAACCCGCATGCCTTAACGTTTCCTTCCCTGGTGTAATTTTTGAGTGTCCTCACTTGCCTCAAGGAATTGCAAATCTGGGCTTTTCACATGCTGTACATCCTCCAAGGCCTTGCGGTACCAGTCGGGAGAGACTTTTATCCCTTTTACCCCATAAAAACTACGTGGTGTGCGTGGACGGCGCTTTTTTTGCATCTTCTCCAACTCTAGCGGCATCTGCTCCGGGTACCCCAGCTGCGGTGGTCGGTCACGATGCAGGACCTGGGCGATCACGTTGTGCGTCCTGCAGTCCAACTCCATTTGCTCGCCTGCGTACTCGGGGACGGCCCCAGCGGGTAAAAGTGGCTTATCTGGAGGGTTTCTCATGAGGAGCGGCGCCTCCGCCCACAACTCCATCTCCGCCCACTTTTTGTCCGATGTCGTATCCACTTGAGATTGGGTAAAGAAATCTATCGAGATGCTGACACGTCCAGAGTTGCAAAGGTATTTTTGCTGACTATCTACGCTTGTTGAGGCAGTCGCCCTGCGGGATCGCTCCATGGCAACGTCCTCCGGCCTATGCATTGGGTTTCCTGCCCTTAAGACTTCCATGATGGCGCCCCACGTTGCCGAGTGCAGCGAACCCTGGGCTTCCAACCTCCCCGTCTCAGTGCCAATATCGGGAGACACGCTCGCCGGAGGCGCCTTGGGTTGCTCCTGACTTCCGTTGACTGGGGCAGCAGAAGGGGGAAGAGGACCGTGTGCGACACTCTTCGGCGCACTCGGCGTGAACTGCGTCCCGTTTTCTTTAGGAACATCCATGCCTACAGTTTGGGGTGTTTTGATTTGCTCTTGCGGCTCTTCCACCCACCCGTCCTTTTTCTTAACACGCTGCTCAGCGGCAAGCTTGTTGTCGGCAGCCTCAGTCGAGATGCGTCCCGATACGGGAGCTGTATTCGACACCCGCGGTGTCGCTATGCCCGCGGGAGCTGCGGTTCCAGCTACAGCCACGACATTTCTCTGCCCGAGCGCTCCCGCAGAAGACCCTGGTATGGTGCAGGCGGTGGTGTTTAGCGGGAGGGCTCGAACCTCATCTGTGGGGGATGGGGACTTGCGCTTGACGTCCTCAGCTGCGTGCCCCTCACCCTTGTCGCCCTCCTGCAAAGGCAGCGTCGCAGTCCCGAAAACCTTGCGCACGGTTGCGCGTCTTCCATTGGGTGGAGCCTCTACAAAGATGGCCTTGTGATCGCTATCCGTCCCCACAGCTTGGTGTGCGAGTTGCGCGGAATGCTGCGGCTGCGGAAGCGGCTTTAGTTGTTGCTGCTGCTGGAATAGCGGCACGCTGTTTGGCTTCATTTGCGAAGAATCGCTTCGGATGATGGTGGCTGGCTCATGCACGTTTGCCGTGATAGCCCCCTTTGGGAGTCGTGTGTTAACTCCACCCCCGCGTGCCATGGGCAGCGTCGCGGTCTCGGCGTGCGCCGGCTCTCTGCTGCGGCCGCCACCGGCGGCGTTGGAGGCCTTCGCACCTCCCCCCCTTCCACCGCCGTCTTTGACTTTGTTGTCGCCGGCGCTGCCGCCCCCCGGCGGTGCGAGACGCGGCTGCAGCGGCTTTTGCTCCGGCCGCCTCCCCGCCCCGTTGGCGTTGCCCGGGTTGGGGGTCAAGAGGACGTTGTCCAGCGCGTCGATGCTACCCACCATGCCGTAGCCGTTGCCGTAGCCGAAGGCGAACGGGTCGTCGGAGGTGTAGAGGTTCATCGCACCGGGCGCCCCCCACCGCGCGAACGGCGGAGCCTCTGGGCGGGTGGCGCGAGGGACGCAAGCGGAGTGGGGTGACTGCGCCTCTGCACACTCACACACGCACGCCGCCCCGCGGTCCGCGGTTGGAGGTCTCTCTCTCTCTCTCTGTGTGCGTGTGTGTGTGTGTGTGTGAGAGCGCGAGAAAGCGAGGGGTTGTGGCTTGTGTCAACACAAACCCCCCTCTTCCTCTTCCTCCTCCCCTTCGCGAGTGTGCCGCTTTGGTGTTTTGTGTTTGTTTTTGTGTGTGCTGTCGCGTGCTCCTTCAGCGCGGCCAGCCAGACGGACGCAGAGGCGAAGCGTGCGACGCAACCTCCTCCTTCACACCGTATCTCCGGTCCAGTGCTGCCAGGCACGGCGGCGACCGCGAGAGCGAGAGCGCGGGAGAGAAGAAAAGACCACGCGTGTGGCAGCGAAACCCGCAGCGAACACAACACACACAGACGCAGACACGCACGTGCAAATAAGCCAAAAAAACAAAATACAGGCGGGAGCTGCGGGGAAGAGCGTGAGCGGAAAAACAACATTAGGCGTCGTGCGCGTAAAGGCGGGACGAGCGAAAAAAAAAAGCAAGCAAAGAAGAAAGGGACTGGCAGAGGCGAGGAGCTGGAGAGAGA
The DNA here is from genome assembly GCF_003719485.1 of Trypanosoma conorhini. NCBI lineage: Eukaryota > Euglenozoa > Kinetoplastea > Trypanosomatida > Trypanosomatidae > Trypanosoma > Trypanosoma conorhini. The sequence goes on along the minus strand of NW_021704196.1, from coordinate 51 downwards.
GAGAGAGAGAGGAGGGAGGGAGGGAGGGAGGGAAAGGGAAAAATCAGACGA
>NW_021704195.1:0-39263 GCF_003719485.1 Trypanosoma conorhini | reverse complement strand
TTTTCTCTCATCCTCCTTTTCTGTGCCTCAGCGTATTCCGTCTGCCGGGCTCAGTGTACGCGGGCCCGAGTGTGACTACCGAACGCCTGAGGGTCGTCGTGTGTGTGTGTGTGTGTGTGTGTGTGTGCTATTGCCTTTTTATACCCCTTGGAGGCCGTGGCTGCCTGCCTGCTCACGTCGGTGCCAAGTGCGAGAGAAGGCGGGGGAGGCCGGGGTGGGTCCATTCGCGACGACAAACCCACACGGCAAGGTAAGAAAAGGCGGTGTGTGTATATATATATATACACAAATAGAGAGATAGAGAGAGGCCACTCCGTAAGGTGTGCCCCTGGCACTGCGTAGATCTTACGCGTTGCGGCGTGGACACGCTTTGCCGCGGTGAGCTGCAGACACGCATGGTGCATGGAAATAACGGCGGTGCCGCCGCCGACACCGCCGACGCAGTGCCACCGCTGCCAAGGGGAATGGATCCGGCCTACTACGCCCTGAGCCTGTTGCGACGCCGCCGACTGGAGGAGTGCATCGCCGTCTCGGCGCATCACCTCGCAGTGCTGCATGAAACGCAGCTTCAGACGTTGCCGGCGCCGCCGTCGCAGGCCCAGGCGGCTGGCGAGGCCGAGGCGCTGTGGTTCATCCAGGCACGAGCGCTCGTCCTGCAGAACTGGTTCGACGAGCTCGACGTGGAGGACGACGGCGTGGACGAGGTGCTGCTGGACGGGGAGCAGACCGTCGCCTCCACGACGCCTCGCCCCGGCACCTCCCTGCAGCGGCGGAAGCTCACAGAGAGGACGCCTGCCGCGACCGGCGCGGCGCAGCGGCAGGGCACCGCACGCCCCATCAGTAGCCGCTACGGGTATGCGCGGCCTGGGACGCAGAGCAGGAACCGTCCAGGCACAAACTCCGCACGCCCCATCACGTCACGAATGATGCGCGTTGGCACGGCGTCCCTGCAGTCTGTTCCTGGTGGCCCACACATCGACGTGCAGAAGCTGAACATGGAGCACTGCGGCCGGGGGTCGCCGGTGGTGGCGAGGCTTCTCTGCGACTTCTTGCTGCACGTGGAGCACCGGCCGCGGATGGTGGTGGAGCTTGCGAGCGTCGCCCTGGAGCGGCATCCGAAGGACTGGTGGTGGATGTCGCGTATGGGACAGGCGTACTACCGCCTGGGTCTCCTCCGTGAGGCGGAGCGGCAGTTCAAGGCGGCGCTCGCCGTTCAGGAGAACGTGGCCGACGTCATGCGGCTCGCCAGGGTGTTTACCAAGATGGATCAGCCCCTCACGGCGCTCGAGTTGCTCTCCGGCGCGGCGGAAAAAAATCGCCTTGACCACCACCTTCTGCTCGGCATGGCACGCCTGTACGATCAGCTGCAAGATGCGGCGAAGTCGTGCCAGTTGTACCGAAGCGTGTTGCGGCTGGACAGCAGCAACGTGGAGGCGGTCGCCTGCGTCGCGGCGCACATGTTTTACGAGAAACAACAGCCCGAGGTTGCGCTGCGCCTGTACCGTCGCCTGCTGCAGATGGGGGTGCAGACGACGGAGCTCTGGAACAACCTAGGTCTATGCTGCTTCTACAGCTCTCAGTACGACATCGCCCTCAGTTGCCTGCAGCGCGCGATAGCCACCGCGACGGAGGACGATACGTTAGCCGATGTGTGGTATAACATCGGGCATGTGGGCATTGGCACCGGTGACTTGGGCCTCGCCCACCGCGCCTTTAAGGTCGCGCTCGGCGCCAACCCGCGCCACGCAGAGGCGCTCAACAACCTCGCGGTGATGAAGCTGCACATGGGGCAGGTAGAGCAGGCCGTGAACGACCTTGCCATGGCCATCGAGGTCGCGCCGGAGCAGCATGAGCCGCTCTACAACTTGGCCCTCCTCTCCTTTAGGGCGGGCAATTTCGAAAAGGCGTACAAGCTTCTGGCGCAGGCGCTGGAGGTGTCGCCGGATCACCCGGAGAGCGTTGAGCTCCAAGCGGCACTGCGGACCGCGTTGGCGATGCTGTAGCTGCGTACTCTTGCCGCCGTGCATCCCTGCCCTTCTGCCCGCGACTGTCTTGCGTGGTGTTGTGGAGAGGACTTGCGTGCGTGAGCGTGAGTGTGTGTGTGTGTGTGTGTGTGTGTGTGTGTGTGTGTACTTGCGCCCCCTGTCCAACGGCGGTGGACCCTCAAATCTGCGGCGGGAAAGAGATGGGCAGCCCACGCGTACGGGTGGTGTGGCCCTGCAACGTGCACGGTGCCTGTCTCTGCCGGCGCCCTCTTGCTGTAGCCCTCGTTGCTTCCTGCGGTTGACGCCGAATCTCCCTTTTCCCGCGCAGCGAAGGAGCCGAGGGGCGGGGCTGGGAAGAAAGAAACAAAAGGAGGGAGGGAGGGAGTCCCGCACTGAGCAGAAGTAATAATAAACGAAAAAAAAGCAAGGGAAAGAAGGAGGGTGAAACAGAAAAAAAAAACAGAGGAGGAAGACGGCCAAGGACACATGTATCATGGATCAGAGGAGGAGCTGCGCGCCGCGGAAATGGCGGGGCGCGTGTACGACAACCTCTGCACGAGCACGCCGCTAGAGCTGCACGGCATTCGTCAAATGCACACGAGCCACATCGGCGGCGCCTCACTTGACGGGGAAAACGAGTCTACGTGCGGCAGCCACAACACCTCCGCCGCCCAGCCGTCGCAGCGGGGCCGCGTGGGTGGGGCGCAGCCCCCGCCGCCGCATATCACCGGCGTGAACGCCGTGGTGGAGGTGGCGCGGCGGGAGTCCGTGCTGCGGCAGCTGTACAACGACAAGCTTCGGGGCAGCATCAGCGCCATCCTAAGCGCCCTCATGAACGAGCTTCCGCGGGATCACATCTTCATGCAGCTTCTGAGTGACGCGACGACCGAGCAGTACTGTCGCGTGCGGGTGGGGGAGGTGGTGGAGAGTTTCCTCTTCTCGGTGCAGGCGCACCAGTACCACAACCTCGCCTCGGAGCTGGCGAAGCGGGAGGTGGAGCTCTTGACGCTCGCCGGGCAGCTGGAGGAGGCGCAGCAGGCGAACGCGGACGCGCCCCCGCCGCCGCTCAAGTCCTTCAAGGCCACTCAAACCGATAACCGCATCGACGCGGGGATGAACACGACGGAGTGCCCCACCCAGCCGGCACACGGTGGCGTGGAGCCGGCGGAGGCGGCGGCGCAGGAGGAGCTTATCGCGTTGCTTGAGGACGTGACGCGCGAGCACGAGCTCGCCAAGTGCCGCGAGTGCCTCTCCGCCCCCACCTCGCTGCTGGAGACGGTGCAGGCGGAGGGAAACTACCGCGACAAGTACGAGTACCTCGCCGATGTCGTGGGCCACCTTTTCCGCTCCGTTCAGGGGCTTGTGGTGTACGCCGACGGCTCGCTCGCCAGCCTGGGATCGCTGCGGCACAGCCTCCACGGTGTGTGGGGCCGCGACGACGGCAATGCGGCCGACGCCGGGGCGCAAACCGCGTTGCGCCGCCGGTCACTGTCAGGCAACTCCGCGGCGGCGGGCTGTTCTTTCCCCTCCTCCGTCGCCTCTTCCGCCGCCGCCGGCACTTCCCCCGTGCAGCCGCAGCAGTCGCCGCAGCAACGGGAGGCGATCTTTGAGGAGGAACGTGCCCGACTAGAGGTGCTGGCGGCACAGTTAAAGTACGCGCAGCGTCACTGTGGCGACGTCATTGAGGGCCTTGGCAAAGCCCAGGCAGAGATGCAGCGGCAAAGCGAGACCCGTGAGCAGCAGCTGGAGCAGCTTCAACAGCTAGCCGCAAGGAACAACACGCAGGAGTTAAGTAAAGCTCTCAAGGCAAATGAGGCGGCGTTAGTGCGGCTCCGTGAGGAGCTGCAGCAGTCTTTTGCTGCGGAACGGGCCCAGGCACAGGAGCGAGAGCGGGAATTAGAGCAGCGGTGTGCCCAGCAGGCCTCTGAGCTGCAGCAGGTGACTGAAAAGCTGGCGGCGGAGCGGCAACAACTACAAAGAGAGGTGGAGGAGCGCGGCAAGGCGGAGCAACGAATGCAGGCGGCGGCAGAGGCGCAGCGGCAAAGCGAGACCCGTGAGCAGCAGCTGGAGCAGCTTCAACAGCTAGCCGCAAGGAACAACGCGCAGGAGTTAAGTAAAGCTCTCAAGGCAAATGAGGCGGCGTTAGTGCGGCTCCGTGAGGAGCTGCAGCAGTCTTTTGCTGCGGAACGGGCCCAGGCACAGGAGCGAGAGCGGGAATTAGAGCAGCGGTGTGCCCAGCAGGCCTCTGAGCTGCAGCAGGTGACTGAAAAGCTGGCGGCGGAGCGGCAACAACTACAAAGAGAGGTGGAGGAGCGCGGCAAGGCAGAGCAACGAATGCAGGCGGCGGCAGAGGCGCAGCGGCACTACGGGGTTACTGTTTCAGAGCTTCAGCGTGACCTTGCGGCTGAGAGGGACGCGTTGCAGGCAGCAATGCGCAAGGTGCAGGAAGAGCTCATCGCCCGCCGCGCGGAAGCGGTGTGTGCGCGGCTGGAGAGCTTCGCGCTAGACGCCCAGGTTGCAAAGATGGAATTTCTACTTGCATACGGCTACCAACGTGCCGCGGCGGAGCAGCACTATTCCCTGTTGCTGGCAAAGGAGGCAGTCCGGCACGCGCAGACGCAGGCGGCGACGGAGCAGAAGATACTGCGGGAGCATGAGGCTGCCACGCAGCAGTGCTACGAGGACCTGCGTTCCCTGCTGGAGTGCATGCGGGAAGATGACCACAAGGCGGAGTGGCAGCAGCGCGAGGAGGAGGCCGACACGGAGGCACGTCGACGCCGCGTCTCCGCCGACAAGAGCACCGAGGCTTATCCTGCAAGTGGGACGAATGGAGGTGTTGGTGGTGCTGCTCGCGTCAAGGCTGCGGAAGTGGAGGAGGCGGAGCGGGTGGTCGTGGTGGAGGCCGGCGCACAGACGCAGGCGCTGCTGCACCGCTACGGCACGCCAAAGACCCTCACCGGCGTCGTCACGGCGATGCAAAACGCCTACGAGGCGGTTCAGCGTCATCAGCGATACATGCAGAGCACGGTGGATGCCGTAAGCGAGCGTGGGAGGCAGTTGCAGCAGGAGGCCGACACGCTGCGCGCGCGGCTGGAGCAGCTGATGGCGGATTACGAGCAGCAGCGGGCGAACTTCAAGCGGCTGTGGAACGAGCGAGCGATGTGGGAGCAGCAGGACACCCTGAAGGGGCTGCTTGCAAAGCAGGAGGCGCTCCTGGCCACAGTGAACCTGGAGCGTGAGGCACTGCAGGTGCGGTGGTCCACGCTCAGCGAAGAGTACCAGGCCCTGGAGCGACGCAATTCGCAGCTGCACGAGCGATGTGCGGTGAAGGAGGCGGAGAACGCGCGGCTTCTGGGGTACCTGCGAGCCACGCGGATAACGTCAGCCTCGCCGACAGCGTCCCGGCAGCAGCAGCAGCAGCAACAGCCGAAGTTGTCACCGCCGGAGGCTGTGCACGATACGGCAGCCGACGCGGCCGGTGCCTCCGTACGGCCCGCGGCGGGGGGAACGACGAGTGAGAAGGCAGCGGCACTGGAGAACTCGCCGGAGGCGCGGCGGGCAGAGACGCAAACGCTGCCCGGACTTCGTGGCTCGCGGGGGTCGTCGAGCGCCGCCGGTCTCAGCGGACAGGCACGGACGCCGTGCAGCAGCGTGGTGGAGGACGAGGTCGGGTTCGGTCATAGTGCGGTGGGGGTGGTGGTGCCTCTCGGGCAACTCCCACGCGATCGCGGCGCGTGGCGCCAGCTCTGCCGCCCTGGGCGCAGCGCCGCTGCTGCCGCGCCTGCCACCCCCACAACATCCGCGGAGGAGGAGGAGGAAGAGAAGGAGGAGAACGCAGTCGTGGCGGGGGCACACGGGCGGGACTAGAATAGATTGTCCCGTGTGCGGCGTCATTAAAATGCGGAGGATTCACGGGATGTGCGTATATAGAGGGAGAGGGAGATGCCGCGTGGATTGCAGTGGCGAGCTGGTGGCCATGATGCTATTGGGCTCTTTTGCCCCCCGCCCTCTCCCACGCAAATGCGTCCATGTGCGTACAGTCATGCATTTCCTTCATTGTTGTTGTTCTTTTGCTGCGAGCAGGAACACGCAGATAAAGAAAAGGGCGTGCATAATGGATTGCGGCCCTCCGCCTTTGGTGTGTGGTTTGTGGTGCTTCGGCTTTTGAAGCTTCTTCCCATTTGCCTTCTTGTTTTTTTACGTTTTTTTTTTTGGCTTCGCCGCTTTGCTGGGGGGGGGCGCTTCCTCCACTCATGCAAAGCAGACGCTGCAGAAGAGCGAGAGTGAAAAATGCCCTCCGCCCCCGCGTTTCGTGTAGAGCCGCAGGAGCCGCAGGGCGGGCGGGCCGCCGCGACGCTGGCGGGCACCCGCGCCTACCTCGACCACGCGTGTGTCCCGCTGCTGATGGAGGCGATGGCCGCCGTCTCGCGGGCGCGGCCCGACGACCCGATTGACTTCATTGCCCACTACCTGCTGAGGCACAACCCGAACCGCCGCGGCCCGAACGCAACTTCCGGGCAGCGACCCACGTGAGAGACGCAGCGTAGACCGCCCTCCCCCTCTGTCGTTATATTGTATCGGCGTGCCCCCTTCCCTCCTATTCCTTTGTTTGGCTTTGCTTTGGATTTTGTTTTCTTCTTATTCTTCTTCCGGCGCCGCAGCCCTGACGCGTGGCGGGACTCCGCACCACCACACTGCCCGGCATCCCGCCCGCCATTGACGCGTTCACACACGCACACATTATCTCTCTCTCTCCTCCTTTCGTTGTGCGTATTTACTTCTTTCAACGCCTGCACACACGCGGCGGCAGGTAGGGTTGCCTCTCGCACGACTAGGTTCATTCCTCCCTCGCCGGAATACCCAGACACCGCCTCCTCGGCGAGGGAGTCATCATATAGAGTCATTACTTGTAAAGGTGCCCGTGCACGGATACGCACACACACACACACAGTTGGTTTGTGTGTTTTTCACCTTCGCTCTTTGACAGGGGGACGACGCGGGAGAGAAACGAAGAAAATATAAAATATTTTTTTTAAAAAAATAGGGCGGGGCGGGTGGGGACGGAAGCGGCGTAAACGCTTCTTCTAATGCCCTCCCGACCGGGCGCGGCTGCCGCCGCGGTTCAGTCAACGAATGCCGCGCTTGTGGTAACCGTCTTTCAGACAAGCCTGGACAACCTGCTCCTCACGGCGACGCGGCACCGCACGATGAGCCCGCTGCGTGACGCGGTGCAGTCCGCGCGCATTAAGGGCTTCACTGCAGAGGACATCTTTCATACATTTGTCCTCGCCTGTGACATGCTGCACGGGAGACGGCAGCTTCGCCCGTTGCTCATGCAGAGCCTCAGCGATCTGGGGAAAATGGCCTCGCTGCGAATGTTGCCCATGTCATGCAGCGTCATCCACGTCATATGTCGCCTCGTGCAGAAGCTGCTGGGGCGTACTCAGGGCGGGAGTCTCAACCTGTTGCAGGGCGGTCTCCGCAGCACAACGGCGTGGGGGTGGAGTAGCAGGGATAGTCTCGCCGGCACCTTGCTCTTGGACGCGGGGGCTGCGCCGGAGGTGGCGGAGTTGCGTGAGGGGTCCATTTCGGTGGCACCTGGCGCGGGCGACGTGGCGATGGATGCGCAGCCGCCGGACGAAGAGCTGCAGATGCGCATCCTGCAGACACTCATGGCATACCTCTCGGCCTGCGAACTCGGCAATGCCGCGCTGTCGGACATTATTAGTGTTCTCTTCCTCATGTACATGCAGGCGGCACCTGGGTCCCTGGTGGAGGCGACGTGTGCAGCCACCATCGAGGAACGCACACAGGCGCTGCTTCGCTGCCTGCGCAGCGGCGGGGACGCCAGGCAGGGCGAGGACGACAACTCAGCCTTTACGGCGCAGATTCAGGCCGTGGCGTATGCGAAGGATGTGTGCGCGCTCTGCGCCGGGGCCGCGCCCAAGTGGCTCAAGTTGGACGCGCCACGCAGCAGCTCCATCTCCACTGGGCCCGTGGACGTCCTCGCCGCACCGGTGGGGGCGCCACCACCGGCACCACGTCGACTGCGGCTTCTGCTCCTGCGCACGCTGACTGCCCACTTCGCTGAGGGTGAGCGGATTACGTCTACACATGAGGCCAGCGTCTTCCTCACGCAGCTCCTCAACGAGGACGTGGTGTCGGTGGTGCTGGGTCGCGTGCGAAGTCAATCGCACTCGCAGCGTGCGCCTGGTGAGTCGAACTTAGAGCAGCCTGCGGAGCCAAACCTTGTGGACCTGGTGTCCCCCAACGACGAGCTCCCGGACGCCGAGGAGTTCGCCCTCATGCAGCAGCTTGGGGTCGTGGCGCTGTCCAAGGCGCTGCCGGTGATGCGGCACGCCATGCCGGTAGTCCTGCGCCACCACGTCATGCTTGTCAAGCTCTGCGGCGAGGAGGACGGTGGGGAGGTTGGGGAGAACGCGCGGCGCATGGCCGTGGTGCTGACGCTGTGGCGAAAGGCCATCGCGGATCACGAGCTGCTGCAGCAGCTGCTCCTGCTCACCGCCTCCAGTAGTGCCTTGCTCCCAGCTGCGCTGCCAACCGCCTCGCCGCCGGGGCCAACGCCGTCGCAGCGGCACGAAACCCAACAGCAACAACAGCAGCAGCAGCAGCAGGCACGCGCGTCGGAGGATGGCGCGGCGGCCGCGTTGCTGAATCCTTTCACCGACCCCGAGGATGTGGCAGCGGAGGGTGCAAGCGGCATGCACCCCTTTGCAGACCTGGTCACCCTCACGGCGGAACTTCTCTCGGACGTCATCATTGCCTCGGAGGGGACACTGAACCTGGACCACCCCAAGGCAACCGCGGGGCGGCCCCGCCCCGCCACCGCGAGTGTTGTGGGCGGCGAGCACCCCTGGGGTGCCCTCTCCACCGCCTTTTCCCGCCCCTTGCAGCTGCCGAGTACACTGAGGCCGGCGCGGGAGCAGGAGGACGGCGAGGGCGCCTCACATGGGCGGGGGCCGAATAACGGCACGGAGACGCGCCACCCGGCGACGGCGCAGGCGGCGGACGTGCTCAGCTTCCTGACGATGTTCACGCAGAGCTTTGCCCGGGTGGTGGAGGCGTCGCGGCTGGGAGAGGCCGTGAATGCGCCGCAGAGTCGTACCACCGACGTCGGCGCGCGCGCGGCGGGGGTGGCCGCCCTATTCACCTCGCTGCACGCCCCGCTCCTGCGCTGCTTTGCCCTCGCGGCGCAGCATCTTCAGGGGGACGACGTGATCCACATGGTCCTCAAGGGCACCACACACCTCGTGCAGACCTCCTGCAACCTTGCCCTCCCCGTCCAGCGCGACAGCTACCTGCAGATATTCGTGACACGACTCTACATGCCGCCCGAGCGGCGCCACCCGGTGGAGGGCGAAGCGACGAGATCGCAGCAGCGGAGGCCCGTCTCAGACGAGTCGGCATCTCCGGCGCCATCCACCCGATCCCCGCCGCTTGCTGGCCGTGGTCGGACGTTGCCAGGTAAGACGACGCCGGAGATGCAGTCTGCCACCACCGCCGCCGCTCTGAATCGCTCGCTAGAGGCACTGCAGGAGAAGCTGTACGTCCTAAACTGTGTGATCTCCGTTGCAAATTGCATGGGTGCCTCCCTTGGCGAGGGGTGGCGGCCCGTGGCCTCCTGTCTGCTGCTGACGGAACCTCTCCTGAAGGAGGTTCACAGCATGTTGGAGCAGCAGCAGCGGCAGTCGCAGTATGAGGCCGTGGACGACATCGCCGTGCAGGACGTCTCGCGAAATGCAGGCCGCGTCCGTGATGCGCTGCACCTCCTCTTTATTCACACCGCCCTCTTGCCAGACGGGGTGGCGTTGGAGGGTATTTTGAAGAGCTTTGTCACGGAGACCTGTCGCCGGTCTCCGTCCAGCTACCTGCCCTCACTGCGCATGAACAGTGAGTGCTGCTCGCTGGCACTTCTGACGGTCGCGGCCTGTCGTCCAGACGTCTCGCTTGCGCAGCTGCGGCGGCTGTGGTGTACGGTAAAGGCGCTTTACCTGCACGTCTTTGACCCTGCGAATCTTGTGGGGCTTGTCGAGGTCTGCCGTCACTCCGACCGCACGATGGAGGCGGTGGGAGGTGTGCTAGAGCGACTCGTGGAGGATATAGCCGTCGTGACGGCGCAGCTCTGCCAGCGCGTCAACAGCAGCGTGGGCGAAACGAAGGCGGAGCTGCAGCAGCAAGGAGAGGAAAAGGAGGAGGCGGTGGGGTTTCGCTTTGCGGCGGGGCCGTACGCCACGGCGGGTCTCGTTACGCGGCTTGCCACCTTGCTTCCCTCGCCCACGCGAGTTCAACAGGGCCCGGTCCGCGCAGAATCCCCTGCACACCACATGAGTGAGGCAGAGCCAGTGGCAGAGGCAGAGCCAGAGGCAGAGGCAGAGGTAGAGGCAGGGAGAAGGGAACTGCTTGCCGCGCCCACGGAGCTCCTCGCCATGATTTACGGACACCTGCAGGAGTCCCAGCAACGGCAGGAGGAGCCGCAGGGGGAGACGGAGGAGTTGGCCACGCACGTTGGTGAAGCAGTCGAGGCCGTTACGCGCGGGGCCGCCCTGGTGGTGCTGAAGGAGGTGTTGAAGCTTGTCCAGGGCTTTGGAGAGGAGCTGCGCGGGGCGGCGTGGGAGCACCTGCTGCGTCTGCTGCGGCACACCGCCGCGCCGTCCGGGGCGAGGTGGAACTCCGCCCCCACCACCGCCCCTCTAGCGAGCGTGAAGCAGAGCATCGGCATCGCCTTCCGCGCCCTGGAGACGATCCAGCACTCGTGCATCACAAGTCTCGATGACGAGGGGCTGCGGCAGCTCATCCGCTGCGGTGGGGCGTTTATGACGCACCACTTCCCCGGCTTCGAGCATCGCCTCAACATCAACCTCAGCGCTGTCCAGCTGTTGTGGTCCGTCGCCGACTACGTCGTCTCCAGAGAGACGGGGGAGAGCAAGAACGACGATCTGCTTTGGTGCACGCTGTTGCTACAGCTGTACGACGGCTGCCTTGACGTGCGCCCCGAGGTGCGGCAGAGTGCCCTTAAGACCCTCTTTTCGCTGCTGCAGACGTACGGCGGACGCCTCTCCGCGGAGTGCTGGCGGTGTGTCTTACTCGCCGTCTTGGCACCACTGATGGACGTCGCGCTGCAGGCTGCCACGACCTGTGCGGCGGCTGCGGACGCCCCCGCCGCACCGAGTGCCCCGCGCTCCCGCCGCTGCTCTGTGATGTCGCAGCACCTACGGCGCAGGTCCTCCGAGACGGGCTCCACGTCGCTCAGTGAGTCTGGGTCCGCTCAGTACGGTGGATACACCAGTGAAGAGGAATGGTGCATTTCCAGGCTCCTGACGCACCTTGGGAAGCAGCCCGCCCTTTTTGAGGACATGCGTGTCACGATAATGGACGCGGTGTGTCGGGTGTTTGCGTCTCACTATCAGGTGATGCACGCCGTTCTGGTTTTGAACTGCACTGATGCGCAGCGGCGCACGGACGGAGAGGTGCTGTTGCGTGAGACGCTCGCGCTCTTCATTGAGCTCTGCGGTACGTCCCGGCTGGTGGCACGCAACACGAGTGGGGAAAACGCCGCTCTCTCCGCCGTACGCGCGTTGCATGTCTTGATGACCGCCCCCGACCCTGCCTTGTTGACGGAAACCGAGCTGGAGACTGCGTGGATCGCGATAGAGCAGCTTCTGCACGGCGGTGGCAGTACCTCGGCACGCGCGTGGCCGAAGCAGTGCACCGCGGCTGTGGTGGCCACCATTGTCTCCTCTCTGGGCGATGTCGTGGCGATGCGGCTGGCGGGAAATGCACAGCAGCCGCATCGCCACGACACCGCGGCTGCGCCGGGGCCGCCGGCAACTGCCCCGGTAAGCGTGTCGCCGTCATTTTTTGCGCAGTTGTGTCACGCCTTTACTCCCAGCCCCTCCGGCCTGAGTAGCAGCGGCAGCAGGGGGCGTCACGACTACTTCCCGCACTACATGCGCCTCGTGCAGGAGTGCCTCTTCTCCCCTGCCGTCACGGAGTCCTACTTCTTCCCTGGCAGGGTGCAGTCGGCGGTCATTGGGGTCTGGAAGATGCTCTGGCCAGCGCTAAGTGCGCATGAGCGGGGCGCCGTCGTGAACGTTGCGCTGCAGCTGTTCCCAACGCGAGTCGCGGTAATGTCGTTTGTCACGCAACGCGTAACGCCGCGCGGTAAAAAACGAGCGTCGACGACAGAAACCCGAGCCGTGGCGGTAACAATAACGGAGCCCGCGGCCCCGCAAGAAGCAGAACCACTCGCGCGTCAACTCTCCTTGTCCGAGTCACTTCCGCCCGGATCTCACCCCAGTTTTCTCCTGGCGCTGCTGGAATTCCTTCGCGCCGTCGCCGGTGAGGAGGCGGTGGAGGCGCCGCAGCAGCAGGGGGCGTTCCACTCCAGTACGGCACCCGCCGTGCTGCGAGCGGCGGGTGTGTTGCTGCTGCTTGAGTATGCCTCGCCCGCGTCGCTGGCAGTGGCCGGTCCAGGGGTGCCGTTCCACATCCCACCCGACTTCTTTGACAGGGTGGAACGATGCCTCACCTCTTTTCTTGGGGACCTCCTCTGCGGTGAGGCCTCAAACCCCGCGTCCACACCACAACAGGCAGCGTCAACAGAAGCAGCAGCAGCAACGATGCGACCACTGGCGGTGCATGGCCGTTCTGACGCCTCTTCGGCGCCCCGTCGTGAGAGGCTGTTGGCGTTCGCCTCCGTCTTCTCGTCGCTGGTCGCCGTTGCCGACGCGCAGCTCGGCGCCACCGTCGGGACAGGGCCGCAAGGGGTTTCCTCGTACAACGAAGCCCCTGAACACCTGCGCGGGGCGCTGCAGCGCCTTGAGAGGTTTGTGCTGCTGCTAAGCGAGCTGCTTTCCACCGTCATTCGCCGCTCTGGGGATATGGCCTCCGCGACGGAGCTGCTCGCGGCGCTTGTGCCCGCCTCGTCACTGGAGTCCCCGCCGCTGGCCGCCGTCGCGAAGTGCAGCTTGGACGTGCTGCGCCGCTGGTCGTTGTCTCCCGCCTCCTCCTCCTCGCCGTCGTCGTCGTCGACGCTGCTGCTGCCGCCGCCGTCGTCGTTGTCGTCGCTGTCGCGCACGGAGGAGGATTGCGCGGCATCGGCGTCAGCGGTGGCGGCAGCAGTGGCCGGTGACGCTGACGCTGACGACGCCGCGCTGGAGGGGGAGAAGTTGAGTGGTCGGCTGAAGCGACTGGCACGGGCGTCGATGGGCGCCCGCAACCGGGCGGTGCTGCGCAGGTTCCTCGCCCACCCCGCCAACGAGGAGCTGCGGCAGATGATGAAGACGACGCTGCGGACCATTATTCTGCTGTACCCGCCCGGCCCCGCGCCCCAGCAGCCGCCGTCAGGGCGGCACTCGCCCGGGACAACTCCAGCACGCAGGGGCCACCACGCAGCGTCTGCCGAGGACACGGAGGAGGGGGAAAGGGAATTGCTGCAGGGCGATCTGGTGGAACTGGCCCGCCTTGTCGAGCTCACCGGCGAGGATGGGGAGTTTCGCTCTTTGCTGTCAAGAGCCATGTTGGGCATTTGTGCCTCCCTCGGCTTTTCTTCTTCGACCTAGCCGCAATTATTGTTTGCCGCCCGCGAGCATCCCCCCAGTGGGAGAGGAAATGGACGGGGGAGCCGAGCGCGTTGCCCTAATAGTGCCCTTGCTGTTTTTGCTTGTCTGCTTCGATACTTTTTTCCATTGTACGTGTGTATATGTGTATGTGTGTATAGCGCAATGCTCGCGTTGTTTTGCTTCTGCGGTCACGGATGTTCTTGATGGTCCCCTGCGTGCACAATGGGCTCGCGACGGAGGGCCCCCGCCATGCACGCGCGCCTTCAAGTGTAGCCGCTGGTTGGCTGCTCCCGCGATACCCGTTTGTTTGTTGTTGTTTTTTTGCGTGTGTGTGTGTTTTTTTGCGGCTTTGCTGCCGGCAGGGAGGCTCCTCCCTCACTTTCTCTATTTCTTTCCTTCTCTATTTCTTTCTTTCTTTCGCGCACGCAAACACGTTCCCACAAAGAGCGGGAATAGCAGGGGGCACACGCCGATTACCAAACGCCCTTGAGCGGCCGAAGGAACCGGGAGACGAGGAGGAAAGAAACAAAAAAGAAACAAAAAAAAAGGAAACGATATAAAAAAAAGGGGGGGGGCTGCGGCGGAGGAAGAAGACGGGGTGAGGGGATGTCGACGTCCGCGAAGGAGCTCCAGGCGCTGCGCAAGGAGGAGCTTGTGCAGTGGGTGCTGGAGTTGCAGGAGGAGAATGTCAGTCTGCAGCGTGAGGTGGAGGAGCTGCGGCGGTGCTCGCCCCGCAGCAAACACCTCGACGTCAACAGCCTCCGGCCGCTGCGGCGGGAGTCGGGGGGGCTGCGCTGCGGGACCCCCACGCGGGCCGGCGCAGCCTCCCCAAACGGCAAGGGCAGCACCTACACGCTGTCCTTCTCCGTGATGTTGATTGAGAACGGCACCGCCATCTCGGTGCCGCTCTCCTCTGTGATAGACAAAAGCTACATGCGCCCCGACCTCCGCGACGCCGACACGCCTGTGGTGGCCTCGTCCTTGATGCGGGACGACTACGACGCGGAGTCGTTTCCGCGCCACTCGGTGGGTAGCCTGCAGATGGAGCGCTCCCCCAGCGCGAGCGTCGAGGAGCCGCTTGGGCGCAGCAGCGAGCTGCGCGGGTTTGGCGGCGGCGCGTGTGCAGCGCCGTCGGTGGCGAGTAGCGGGGCGGGCCCGGGCCCGAGCGTAAGCGGGAGCGGGGGCGGCCGGCCGTCCATTTCGTTTGACTTCGTCCCCTCCGACGACGCCAACGAGCCCGCGCCGCAGGACCCCGCGTCGGGTCAGCCGCCCCTCACCGCGCAGCAGCTGGAGCGGGGCCTGCAGGGGCAGGAGGCGCGGCATCGGAGCATTCGTCACGAGCTGCGGCGCCTGAGTTTAGGGCGCGTTCTGAATAAACGCTCGGTTTCGTTAGACGCGGATGCGCTCGTGTCGTGTCAGACGCTGCGCACCTTCCACCGGCAGATGCTGGAGGGGGTCAGGGGGCTCTCCCCGCTCTCGTCCCACGGCAACGCCATTTACCACTACATTGTGAAGAACTTTGCGGTCCGCAACGGCTGCCGGCACAGCCCCGGCGACGTGGAGGGCTTCGGCCGCACCCTGTGCAGCCTCTGCGGGGAGGTAAAGGCGCTCCTGCAGAGCGAACCCCGCCACGGCAGCACGGTGTCGCCGTGCTACGTCTTTGGCGACCTGCACGGCAACTTTCTGGACCTCTTCTACTTCCTGGACAACCTCATCTCGTTTCAGGACCTGCGCTACACCCCACACCGCTTTCTCTTCCTTGGCGACTACGTGGATCGCGGGGACTTCAGCGTGGAGGTGGTGGCGTACCTCTTCTCCATGAAGGTGCTGGCCCCGGAGAAGGTGCTGCTGCTGCGCGGCAACCACGAGGACACGCTCGTCAGCGGCGACATCTCCGGCTACGGCAACACCAGCTTCCGGGCCCAGTGCCGCAACCTCTTTGGCCACGCCCTCGGCGAGGAGCTGTGGCAGCGGGCGAGCGAGACCTTTGCGTACCTCCCCCTCACGGCGAACATTGACGGCCGCATTTTCTGCGCCCACGGCGGCATCCCACGCTACCGCGGCGGCGTGGACGACAGAATGCAGGTCCTCTGCCGCGACGACTTTCCCGCGCTGGAGACGCTCTTCAACGTCCCAGAGGAGGAGAGTCCGCGGGCGCGCATGTGCCGGCAGATGGCCATCGACACCTGCTGGGCCGACCCCGCCGAGGACGAGGGAGCGCTGGACAAGTGGGGCTTCGGCGCCAACCCGCGGGGCTCCGGCGTCATCCTCTTCGGCTCCGCCGCCGTGGACCAGTTCCTTGCGAACTACAACTTCGAGTACATCTTCCGCGCCCACCAGGAGAAGTCGGATGGGCTGAAGCTCAGCAAGAGTGCGCGGGTGTTTACGATATTCAGCACCAGCGCGTACGTGGGGCACGAAAACGGTGCCGGGGTCGTGCTCGTTGCGGATGGAAAGATTCGCCTGATCATCAAAAGCGCCGACGACTGTGCTCAGGCGGGCGACGAGGAGGAAGAGGAGGAGGACGGCGAGGACGGCGACGGCGGCACGGACACGAGGCAGTAAGCCGTGGCCAGCGCAGGTGAGGCGCCCTCACCCCCTCCGTGCGGGTACGCATCGCTGGGCTGCCGCATTTGTCGCGTCCGCCTCCTCCAGGCAGCCCGCTGAGGGCGGCGGTGTGCGTGTGTACGAAATGGGGGGTTGGTGCAGGGCCGCAGCGCGCACACACGCATGTAGCGTGGCTGGTAGGGTAGCTGGGGAAGGGGCGTCGTGGTGGCGAGGGAGGAGAGGGAGAAGGTAGCGCAAGCGCACATCAAGGACGAGAAGTAAGCGACGGATAAATTCACGGCTCCCGCAGGCAGCGGAGCGTAGAGGGAAGCGGAAGGTTTGTAGTTATATATTTATATGATTTGCGCGTGTGTGTTTGTATTGGCCGTCCCCCTCCGAGGAAGCCACTTGTTGTTGTTGTTGTTGTTTTTCCTTATTTGCTGCTGTTGCTGAGGGGTTTTTTTTCTGCGAATTCCTTCGCGATTACGCCTCCGTTGTTGTCCCTTAACCGGCTGGGTGGGGGAAAGGAGAGAGAGAGAGAGAGAGGCGTCTGGCCGCCGCCGGCATTGTTAACGTTTGTATCGGCCCACTTACACCTTGCTCCGTGGCGGGGGGAAGGCCGAGGGGAATTCCCTCCTCGCTGCGTGGGCAGCAGGTGCCTCCTCCCGCCAACGGGGCGGTGGGGGAAGATGCAGACGCCACGCCCGCACACACACACTCATACGTATATATATAATATATATATATATAAACATGTATGTGTGCGGAGGCCCCGGTCGTCGCACAGCACCTCGTCTCACTTCTGCGAGGCATTTTACTTCATGTGTGGGCCTTGACTTCTTTCTTTCTTTTTTTTTATTGATTTTTCTCCGTCTTGGTCCCCACCACCACCACCCCCTCCAAACAGTCAGTGAGGCAAAGGATATTTACTTACAGTACTACGCGTGTGAGGAACGGGCGACCGAACACGCACGCACAAATCGAGTTATTTCTTGCACCCGCGGCGGAGCTTCGCCGGGAGACACGCGACCGCTGCGGCGAAGGAGGGCGTCGAAGCAATGCGGACGTGTGAGTATAAAAAGGTGCGTGGCTGCTCGCTAAAGCCGGGACGGCGCGAGCTGCGGCTGGACCCCGGCCTTCGTGTGTCGTCGTTGTTCGCAAACTTCCCCGAGCAGAAGCGGAACGTGGTGCGCGTGTTTGACGAGGACGGGGGTCTGAGGACGCGCGAGGTCGGGGTGAAGCGGTTCCAGTTCGCGCGCCTCTCCGTCTTCTACACGCTGCGCTCCCTGACGTGGCCGCTCCTCTGCACCTACCTGTTTCTGCTCTACCTCGCCGTCCTCTTCGTCTTTGCGGCGTTGTACCTCGCCTGGGGCGACGCGTGCGGGGCGTGGCAGGACACCACGTGGACGACGGCGCTCTACTTCACCGTCGTGAGCCTCGCGGCGAACGGCGGGTACTTTGGTGAGCCGGCCGACACGATGCTGTCCCCCGCCCACCCCTGCTTCTCCGGCCGCACCTTTCTTGTGATGATGCTCTCCTACACCAACATCATCTTCGTCGGGCTGGTGGCGGCCCTCGTTGTGGGGAAGGCGCAGTACAGCGGGCGGCTCGGCCAGCGCGTCGTGTTCAGCGAATTCTGCTCCCTCACGCCGCTGCCCGGGCACCGGGGCCGCAGATGGGGCCTCACCTTCCGCATGGCAAACAGCAGCGCGCGGCAGCCGCTGGCGCACGGACGGCTGCGGGTGTTTATCGTCACTGCGGAGCCGCTCAAGGAGACCAGCATGATGCACGTCGCAGCGGCGCCTGAGAGGCCGCGGCGCGGCAAAGGCGGCGGCGGCGGACGCCAACGACCTCAAATCGTGCCGCCGTCAACCGCGGAACCACCGCGTGAATCGCGGGAGGCAAGCGCCTGCTATTTCTCCTGCACGGAAACGCCGCAGGGGGAGGCCCGCAGGACGTCCGAGCGTGGCAAGCGACAGCGCCTTCGCCGTCAGAGGGGGCAGCAACCCTCAGAGACGTGTGGAGACCCGACGGAGGAAGGCGCGGAGGGCGAGGAGGCGCGGGCGACGGATGTCGACCTCCGGTCGGCGACTGAACTCGGCAGCAGCAGCGCGACTGGGGTGGAGGCTGGGGCCCAGCGGCACGGGGTGTGCGATTCGCCACCCCCCACCGCAGCAGGGCCAGAGCCTGCACAGCGCCAGGAGCAGCCTTTGCAGCAGCAATATTCTGTCACGCAGCACCCCGTCGCCGCTGCTGGTGCTGGTGCTGGTGTCTCCTCCGGCTACTCCGAGGTGCACATCCCCGTGGCGGCAAGCTGTGGCGCCGGCGGCAACGACGACAGCAATGAGGACGATGATGGCTTTGAAGGGGTCGACATTCGCGTGGAGGAGCTGCGCTGGACATGCCCTAATGAGCGGTACCTGGAGGCGCGCCAAGGCCAACTCTCACTCTGGGTTCCGGTGAGCATCACGCACGTCATTGACCGCCGCAGTCCCCTTTACCGCTACTTGGGGCACGAGGGGGCGGACGACGCGGCACCCTCCTCGCAAACGCTCCTCGCTGAGCCGGCGGCGGCGACGGCGACGACGAGGACGACGGGCTCCCTGCACTCATTTCAGATCGTCGCCACGTTTGACGCGACCGAGATGGAGAGCGGGGCCACCATCATGGCAAAGCGCACCTACACGGCGAACGACATCGTCGCACATTATCGGTTTTCGAACAAGGTTGTGCTTATGCGGCCTGGCAGCCGTGAGGTGTTGGTGGACTACCACTACTTCAACGAGCTGCTTCCTGCGCCCACGAGGTCGTCTGCCGCCGCCGACGGCGATGCACCGCATTTGAAGGCGGGGCCTGGTTAGCATTACAGCGACCGCCCTCGTTGGGTTTGGTCTCCTTCCTTTTTTTTTTTTTCTATCCTCTTCTCTCTGTGTGTGAGTGTAGGTGTGGAGCATGTTTCGCGGGCACCTCGAGGAGGGGCGGGATGGACGCCCCTCCCGGCCTTCCGGCCGTCGTTTCATGTGTTCCTCTCCTCCTCCACCCAAAGAACGAAAAGAAAGAAAACTGCGCGGGTGTGACGACAAACGGGCGAATGACGGGGAAAAGAAAATAAAAAACGGAATACACTTACTGCGGATGCGTGGCGTGATGAGTTGCTCCGACGCTGCAGTATTTCATGAAGGGCCTCCAGAAGGAATGGCCACGCCTCGCGGATGTGTGTTGCCGGCGCCCGCTCACGGGGTCGTCCTGCCCAACTTCACCTACTGCCGCCGTAGACACGCACGCGGAGGGCTCGGCCCTCCCCCGCCCCTTTGCGTCCTTGGTGGATGATCCTCAGCCGCAAAGGCGCCGCCTTCGACTCGCTCGCCCCCGCTTCCTGCAGGAAATGTTATTGTGATCGGTGCCACCGACGGCTTGGGAAACGCGTCATGTAATTCATCTTTTTTTTGTTTGTTTGTTTGTTTGTTGTTGGCTTGTCCGCTTGGATATACGGTGTGAGGAGGTGTAGGTCTTAGATTCCTCTACATTTTTTTTCTCCTTTTTCGTGTTTTGAGGCGGTGTGGGGCCGCACTTGTCGAAAGAAGGAGGGAAGATCCGTTCGTATTGCGTTTTCTTTCGGGTCCGAGGCGCTAGTTGTGCGTCTTGCTCTGCGTTGTTGTCCTCCTCATGCATTTTTTTTGTTGTTTTTGCTGTCTCCTTCTCTTCGGCTGCTGTTTCTCTTGGCGGTGGTGGCCGCGTCCACGCTCGGCCTGCGGTGCGGCGCGGCGACAGACCACTGCGTTTTGTCGGGGCGCAACTCGGGCATGGAGAAGTACAGAAAGTTCGGGGACGCCGCAACCGGCATCAACCCCTTCGTGCTGGTGCAGTCGCCCACGACGCTTTCCGTGGCGACTGCCGCGGCAGTCTTTCCCCTGCGCCTTGCGGGGGCAGTGCTGCTGCTGCCGCTGCTCTTTCTGCTTGACGCGCTGGCGTACGTCTTCTTCCTCGTCCCTGGCACGTCGTGTGTGGTGCGGCTGCTGCTTGCGCCCTGCCAGCGGGCCCTGCTGCAGGGACTGCTCTTGACAGCCGGCAACCTCGGCGTCGCGCGGGAGTCGCCGCCGGCGGTGGCGGTGGCAGACGCCGCAACTCCGGCGGCGGGGGACGTGGTGGTGGCGAACATGCAGTCTGCGTGGGACATGTGCGTGCTGGAGGTGGCTGGGCGGCTGCCGCTTTGCGTGGTCGCTTTCTACGCCGGAGGAGCCGCCGCAGACGCGAAGAAGGCGGACGGCGACGGGCCGCTGCTGGTGTTGGGGCCCTCTCCGCTGCAGCGCTGGCGCGTGTGGTGGCACATTTACGGCACGGGGTCCATCGAGTTCCTCCGCGCCGCGGCCGCTGCCGACGGTGGCGGTGGCTCCGGCGGCCGCAATGAGCCGGTCGTCGACCTCACGGCACTGCAGCGGCGGTGCGAGCGCCTCGGTGTGCCGCTCGTCTTCTTCCCCGAGGGCAGCTGCACGAACGGCAAGGGGATGTTGCGCACCGCCCCGCTGCGGGTCCGCGCCGCCCCGCGCCGCGTCTTCGTCGCCGCCGTCGACTACGACACCACTGCGGTGCACACGGTGCTGCGCCCACGTCGGCTGCTGTCCTTTTTCTTCGCCATGAGTGCCTCGCTGCACGGCAGCCGCGACCCGGCGTGGCGCAGCCCGCCCTTCCCCGCAGCCACCGTGCGGCTGGCGGCGCTGACGGCGGGCCCGACGAGCGCCGCGGAGGGCACTGGCGCCGTCGTGTGGGAAAGCTCGAAGGTGCGGCAGGCGTTGTGCGCCGCGTCCAGCTCGCGGCGGGCGTTGGCGGTTGGCCTGCGCGAGAAGTGCGGCTACGCGGAGGCGTGCGAGGGCGCGAGGGCGGCGGGCGTCCCCAAGTGACAGACGCGCAACTTAACTGCCGCCCGCCACGCACGGCCGCAGGGGCGCATAGTCTGAGGAGCCTCGTAGCCCCAACGAAGATGTAACGTTGAGTTGATGGAAAAGGAAGATGGAAAATAATTCTTTTTTTTTTAGTATGCAAAGAAAGAAAAAAAAAGAAACGCCTCTGCATTCCGGTCGGTTGCTTCTTTCTTCTTTTTCATCCTCTGCTTCCGCTTCTTCTGCGTTTGTCACTCTTCGTGCCGCGGTTGCCTCTCCTGCCTGCAAGGTCGTCTGCGGTGTGGGCAGCCACGGCGCAATGTCGCAGCAGCCAACACACCGCTACCACAAGTTGCCGTGGTGGAAGCGGATTGCGCTCGACCGGGCGTACCGGCAGCGCGTTAGGAACCTCGCGACGCAGCGCTACCGTGCGGAGATGCAGCTGCTGCAGTACGCCCCCTGCGAGGTGGCCGCCGCCGCGTGGGACGATGGCCGTCCGATCCCCCACTCATCACAGTACATCTGCGTGGAGGAGGAGTCGTGTGCGTGGGCCACGCGGCACCCGGAGAGCATGGCGAAGGTCTCCGCCTTCCGCAACCTGCGAACGGCGGCGGCGGCGGTCGTCATTGCCGGCAGCCGCACGGAGGAGCGGGAGGCGGAGATTATCGCGGAGGTCAAGCAGCTGTACGACGCCGAGGCGGCCTCGGAGCGCCTCTACGGGCTGTCGTACGTCTGGAATCGTCCACTCCCGCCAAACGGCTTCATTCGTGTGTGGCCTAGCCCGATCTCCGCCATGTGGCCCGCGCTGCTGGCGGCGGAGGTCGCCGTGCCTCCGCACGTGACACTGTCAGCCCCGGGGAGCCATGTCGCGCTGCCGCCGGGGATGAAACCCGCGTGCCTGACCGACCCCCTCTGCGTCAACGTTTTTCGCCGGAGTGGCGAGTACCTCGGGGCGTGGCGCCAGTCGCTGTTTCTCGTTCGCTTCAAAGTCATTTGCTGGGCGCTGCACGAGGAGGAGCGGCGGCGCACCTGCGGCGTGGTGGGCCGCCCGGTGCTTGCCTCAGACAAGGCAATCCCGGCCGCTGCCTGTGGGCGAACGCTAAGAAATGTTCCGGTGTTTCCGCTGCCGCTGCTGCGCCTGCAGCGCGGGACGGCCACCTTCAGTGAAAAGACGTGCCGCCTCAACCTCCACAGCCTCCACGCACCGCTGACGTGGGAAGGCATCGCCCCCGCCCCCTCCACCTACCGGGCAGAGCAGGCGTACCAGAACTGGCACGCGCTGCACCGGAGCTCGGCGGTGGTGCGACAGGCCGTGCGAGACGTGTTTAATCTGTTGGCGCATAACGAGCGAGGGCTGCTGACGAAGACCACGTATGTCGCGTTCGTTCTGGACCTGCTCAACCTCTTCTTCCCAACCCGCATCTCTTCTGCCAACATTGCCATTGCGGAGGAGGAGTGGGTGTACCGCGGCACCACGGACTTGGTCAGCTTTGAGACCTTCTACGAGAAGTTCTTTAGCTTCCCGTTCATCTTCCTGCGCGACCTCAACACCGTGACGCGGGATCAGTACGTGGAGGTGTGGTGCCTGATTCGCGTCTGCCTGCTGGAGGACGCGGAATCCATCACCTCCAACATGCGCAGAACGGTCGCCTTGGCGTCGTCCACCACCAAGTCAGCTGGCACAGCGTCTCTCAACACGACGGTGACGGCGGCCCACGTTGCGGCGACGCGCATCACAGGCTACAGCCGCCCACGCCGGCCCATGACGGTGCTGGAGGCCACCCTCTGCTCCATGGACAAGTTGAAGAACTTGGGGCGGCGTGAGGTGCTGCCGCTCATTGGGGACATACATGGCGTCACCCGGGAGGACGTGCTGCTGCTAGGGGAGAGGGACTTCCACAACACGGACAACTACGCACTGCACGAGGCGCGGCAGGCGGCGGCGGCGGCGATGCTTCAGAAGGAGCGGCGTGCCTTGTCGCCCGCCCAGTTGACGGCTGTAGTGCATGCGCGGGGGAAACAGCTGCTGTCGAGGGTCTCCAGGGCCGTGCGCCGGCAGCAGATGCAGGAGGAGGCCCAGAGGCTGCAGAGCTGCGGCACCGACGGACGCCGGAGCACGGACAGCGAGGAGAACAGCGTCGCCGCGTACGAGGGCCTCAAGCTCGACGAGGAGAAGGCCGCGGATGAGGACGGCACCTCGTCGATCCACAGCCGCAGCTTCTCTGTGCCTCGCTCTCGGCAGGAGAAGCGGGGAGCCAAGGCGGGGTGGACGGACGGGACAGTGGGGCGCCGCGCGGCGTTGGAGAAGATTGAGGAGGAGCGCGTGAGGAAGCAGCTGCTGGAGACCTCGGTGCTTTACCGGCATCGCCGCATGCGGCGGCACACCGAGCACGCCAAGGTCCTCTCGCACGTCTCCCGCAGCCACAGCGCGTGGGAGTTGTACCGGCAGGACGTCTTTGATCTCCCGCACGAGTCGCAGGAGGAGGAGGACCAGCTGTTGGCGTTTGTGCGGGACCTCCCGGACGACTTCTTCGAGGACACCAATTCGCTGCGGGTGCGCTACGGCGTCTACGCGGCCCGCCTCCGCGCGGTTGCGGAGCGCGCCCGACACGACAATCCCCTTGCGACGGGGCCCCTGTCGCCGGCGCTGCTGCAGACAAACTTCTCGAACACGTTCAGCGGCGCCGAGTTGGACTCGAACTCCTCCTACTTGTCGCCCAGCACCCCACTCCGCGGCGTGCTGCCGTCCAGCCGTGCCTTGAAGTTGGGGCGCAGGCCGTTGCCTGGAGCAACAGGCCAGCTCTCGTCTGCCTCCAACTTGTCGCGGATGAGCGTGGAGAAGGCAGGCGCGTCGTTAGTGGAGGAGAGGAAGGCAGCGTCTCCGACGCCGTCGCTGGCCTCCGGCGCCGCGGCCAGGCGAAACCCGGCCGACGAGGCGAGCGGCGACAGGGACGGCAACGAGGTGAGTCTGCGGCGACGGGAGGCGGTGGAGCCAGGGCGAGCGATGCATCTTCGGCTGCAGCTAAAACAGGAGCTGGACCGTCGCTATGAGGCAATGCTGGCGAGGCGGCCGCGCCGCCTGCTTCCATCTGCTGCGATCACCGCGGGGAAAAAGGGTGCCGCCACGGGGCGAAGCCACGTCGGGGTGGGCGCCCGTCGGCGGTTGCCCCAACAGGGTGCTTGAGATGTATATTTATTACTATTACTGTTATTGTTATTGTTGTGCTGTACTCGGTGAAAAGCGAGGGGAAATGCATTTTCTCTTCTTGTGGCAGCTTTCTTCAGTGAGTGTTGGCGCCGACGGGAGCGCCGCCAAGAGAGTTGCGCGTGTAAATGGCTGCGTCTATGGTCCTCCTTTTATCTCTTTCCTTTTGTGCCTTTTTTTTATGTGTGATGATGTAGTGTTGGGCAGGGATGCTGGTCGACGCGTGCCCCATGGAGTCGAGATCGAAAGAGCGGGGGCCCATTGTAAAGAGCGTGTGCCTTTGGTTGCGTGTTTTTGCAGCTTTTCTTTTTCTTGGTCTTTCTCTCCCTCTCTCTCTTCCGCTCATTCTCCTCCTTTTCGGTTTTATTCCCTTCTGCTTGCGGTTGTTGCCGTTGTGGAGGAGACCAATGAAATCCTTGACTCATGTACGTACGCCTGTGCAGGCGGCTGGCTTGCGTGCCGCCGTTGTTTTTTTTCATCTGCGCTTGGGGTTGCTGTCGTTGTTGTTGACTTGCCGCACGCGACGGAGGGAGTGCAGTCTGCAGCGGCGCTGCCTCCGCCTCCGCGCCACTCGCTCCCCTGCGTCTCCCCTCTTCTCTCCTCCTGATTTTGTTTGCCTGCGTGCAGCATGGCTGTCGGGGGCGGCGTTCTGACGCCGTCGACGGCGGGGGCGCAGATCATCCACTTGGCCTCCCGCCTCGTTCTTGGCGTGCGGCTCCACGGCACCATCGCCGCCCTCAGCCCGCGCGGCGGCGGCAGCCGCCTGAAGTGCCGCCCGTTCCTCCGCTACTTCGCCGAGACGCTGCGGCGGCTCCGCTGCGATGTGACGCTCTTCCTCCCCATCACCGCCCGCGCCGGGGCGCCGCTCAGCGACGCGGAGTTCCCGTGCGTCTACCGCGTGGTGGATGACCCGACGGCGGGGCCGGCGGCGGCTGGCCGCAGGGCGGCGCGGGCGAACTTCCAGGACCTCCTCGGCCGCATCGCGGCGGAGCAGCAGACGTCGCCGAGCCGCATTTTATTCATTGAGTCCGAGATCAACTGCCGCTTCAGCCCCGTGCAGACGCTGGTGGTGGAGGCGTTTCAGCCGCAGCGCATTCGTCAACAGCGGCGACGAGCGGCAGCGGCGGGGGCCTCTGAGGCGGCGGCTGCGGGGCAATACCACGCCGCGCTGCTGGAGTCCGAGTACACGTGGACGCAGGGGCGCCGGGAGCCGCGTCCGCGTCCCGCGCCGCACTCGCTGCCGTTTTCCGCGGAGCTGCACGGCGAGGCGCGGGAGGGGGCCCGGGATGACGTGCGCGCCGCGGCGCTTGCGATCAACCGCGAGGACTACACGCTGGTGGCGCTGGCCGGGATGCTGGTGGAGCTCGCCGCGGCCGACGTTGCCGTGGCGGAGTACCTGCGCGTGGAGCCGCTGGTGGAGAAGCTCTCGGTGCCCTTCCATGGCGAGGTGAACTACCTCCCGGCGGAGAACTGCGACGACATGGAGCAGTGGGACTGGGCCGCCGTGGAGGTGCGGGAGGCGGCGGCGCAGGAGGCGGCGGCGGTTGTGCCGGACGTGGAGGAGCGGGCGGAGCACAAGGACTTGTTCAAGTGAGACAATGACTCACACCTGCATGCATATATATATATATATACATATACAAAAATATTTACACACACACACACGCACCCTTCCGTTCTCGCCCCGCCACGCCTGCGCATGTGTGTGTATTGTCTGTCTGTGTCTGTTGTACTGCCCCCCGCTTCCCCCCGCCTATGCGTCTCCGCTGGAAGGAATCCTTCAAGGGAGCAAAGCAGCCACCACAAGGCCAAGAACAAAAAAAAAAGTGTGAGGCAAGGAAAGCCGTAGTGGACCCACAGCAGCTAAGAAGAAGAAGAGGCTGTAGAAGACAAAAAGCAGGAGCGAGGAAACACATCGCGAGTAGAGCCGCGCGAGGGCACTTATAGCTATACATATACATATATATATATAATCTCTCTCTCTCTCTGTGTGTGTGTGTGTGCATACCCATCATCATCGTCATCGTCGGCGGCAGCAGCAGCAGCAGCGTTGCGGCTGTTCCTTTAGAGAGCGCGAGGTCGCCGCGGCAGTGAAGGTAGCAGTAAGAAAGAGAGCAGGGGGGAGGCAGCGGTGAGAAGTTCCAAACAAAACAAGAAGAAAGAGGAGAGAGAGGAGAACAAAAGCACGAAGACAAAAAAAAAAAACAGGAAGGATGAGCACGTCGCTGGTGACACTTCCCAACGTTCTCTCCTCGGACTGCACGTACTACGCCGGGGACCCGGAGCTGCTGAGGAGCGAGCGGTACGCGGAGCGCGTCGCGAAGCTGCTACAGTCGGAGAAGGCGGACCTTCTCGCCGCCCGCGTCGCGATCCACGCCCAGCTGCGGGACGCCTTCAAGAACGACAATGTGCAGCAGATGCTGCAGCCGTACCTCCGCCCGGAGGAGAACTTTCAGGCGTTGCTTGACGACGCCAAGAGCCGCGCCAAGTTCTTCTCGCGGAAGCAGCAGGAGCTGCAGGCGGACGTCATGGCCAGCGCGGAGCAGGTGGCGCTGCGGGAGGCCCATCGCGAGTTGGCCGCGTGGGAGCGGGAGAACGCGGTGCTGCTGCGGCACCAGATGTTTATGACCTACACCCCCGCCATGACGCTGCTGCTGGAGAGCGCCGCCACGATTGCCCTCTACCGCCAGTACTCCGCCCTTGAGGAGGGCGACTACACGAGCGAGAGCAGCTGCGGGGAGGTGCCGGCGCAGCTGGTAAAGATGGGCGGCAGGCCGCTTTTCACCGTGCAGGATCCCGGCACGGCGTTTGAGGTGGACGAGCACACCAAGATGTTCTCCCAGCACGTCCTGCAGAACAAGCGGGTGGAGTACGAGGAGAAGCGGGCGTTGGTGGTGCAGCGGCGGAAGCAGCTGGAGGAGTGCCCCTCGCTGCAGCGCCTGCAGGAGTTTATCAACACCCGCAACGACATTTTTCGCACGTACGGCATTGACCGGCTTGTCTCCCTCCGCGTACGCCGGGACAAGGCGCTTGCCGAGCCGTACGAGGGCGGCGAGGACGCGACGGTGGCCGGGCTGCCGCCCTCAAACGAGATCATGAAAAGCCGCCGTGTGGCGCAGTACTCGCTGGCCAAGATTGTGGAGCAGTGCCACAAGAACTACGTCAGCATCCTCACCACGGAGGACTGGGATGCCATGATGTCGAGCACGAACCTCGACAGCCGTGACACGCTGCAGCGGCTGAAGCCGTTGAGGGACCTCGAGACCTTCCGGTACTGGTTCCTCGCCTGCATCACGGCGGATGCCCCGCAGCTTGGGCCCAACAAGCTGGTAGGAAAAAACCCTACCCCCGTCGAGGAGTACAAGAAGCTCTGGCAGCCGCTAAAGACCAACTACGTCCCCTCGCTGAACACGGCGCACAGGCAGCAGTTCAAGGCGCTGGCGGGCCGCTGCGGGTTTCCGCACATCGTCGTCCTCTCCCCCGTCACCTACTCCTACATGCAGAACAACGACCCTAACTCGATTGTGAAGGGGGAATTGGACATGGTAGTGTACGATCAAACCAACGAGAAGGTCCTGCTGATGGTTGCCAACTCCCACGACGAGCGCCGCCCACGCGGGGCCTTCCTGCACGGGCAGGAGGAGCGCTACCGCTTTGCCGCCGTCATTCGCGCCGCGATCACCAACGACAACGAGTTGTACGACTTTCAGTGCCAGGGGACGGTGGCGGAGTACTTCTTCGACCCGGAGTCCGGCTCGGAGGAGAACTACTACTGTATCATGGCCCCCATCAAGATCTCGCATAAGGTGTCCGCCGTCGTCAACGTGCCGGTGCTGGCCCTGCGCCCGTTTACCACCTGTCCGCCGCGGTACTTTCTTCTAGGCTCGAACTGGGGCGCCAGTTCCGGCAACGAGAGGAACCCCTACGCCGTCTCCTACACGCACGCCGAGCTAAACGAGGACGCCATTGTCATGCAGCAGAGCATCTCAGAGGGATTCATTCAGAAGAATGTCATGCCGCAGCTCCTCACGCGAAAGGAGGGGCTCGAGATTATGAAACGGGAAAAGGAGCAGCGGGCACGCGAGCGACGCGAGTCCATCTCTGCCCGCTCCGCGGCCGCCCCAACCTCCGCACGCGGAGCCCGCTCGGTGGGGCAAACCCCACGTGAAAGCGCCCGCACCCCGGTCCACACCACCACCGCCGACGCCGCCTCCGCACCGGCGGCCGACGAGGACGACGACGACGACGAGGGCATTCTCCCCGAGGAGGAGGACCCTCTCGCCCCGGAACTCCCGGGGGACGTCCTGCGGCCCGTGCGGGAGGTCTTGCTGAACAGGCGCTTCCTGCAACCCGGGTACCTCCAGCGACGCGCGAGGGATGCGGAGATTAAGCAGCTCGCGTCGGTGAAGGACGGTCAGCTGCGCACCCCGCTCATGGTGTTCCAGGACCTCATGAAGACAAAGCACGGGGAGGAGGAGGCGTACTTCAGTCAACCGCAAAGCGCACGTGGCCGCTACAACGCTGGCGGCAGCAGCAGCAACAACGCCAGTACCCAGCTGAAGGTCAGTCCGAGACCCGCCACGCGAAACGCCGCCAACGTCTCTTGGTTTTAAGTGCGCTGCGGCGGCAAAGGGAAACTCTGCTGCGAGGAAATGCGGGAGAAAGCACGAGTAGTGGTGGTGGGGGGGGGTGTACGCGCTCTGGAAGTGTGGTACTCACGGCTGCCTAGACACGCGGACGTGCATGCACGGCGGGAGGCGCCTAGAATGTTGTATAGAGATTCTGCAGAGGGGGGGGGGGGGGAATGGGGGATGCGTGTGTGAGTTCAGAATGAAACCACACTGCAACACCGACAACGGCAATACGAAGAAGGGGGAAGCAGCAAAGGCCAAAACCAAAACAAAGGGTGGTGAAATAGGGGAGTGGAGGGGTGAGGTGAGGTGACAGCTTGATGGGTTGGTGCCCATGGGGGCTGTCCTCATCCTTGGACTCCATGTGCTTCCTCCCCACGCACCCGCACTCACACACACACACACACACACGGACGCACGCAGCTGCGCGGCTTTAAACAACGCCAACGGAG
This sequence comes from Trypanosoma conorhini, assembly GCF_003719485.1. Classification (NCBI taxonomy): domain Eukaryota; phylum Euglenozoa; class Kinetoplastea; order Trypanosomatida; family Trypanosomatidae; genus Trypanosoma; species Trypanosoma conorhini. The sequence goes on along the minus strand of NW_021704195.1, from coordinate 9,984 downwards.
CGGGGGCGGCGGCCGCATCGTTCGTTTTCATCGCCGTTGTTATTGTTTGTTTGCCTCTTGGTGTTGTTGTTTTTCGTTTTGTTTTTCTATTTTTAGATCTGTTTCTGTGCATTTTGTAGCGGCTCCGATGGGGAAGTGCGTGCGGGACGGTGCCGCGGGTGCCCACCTCCGCCACGGCAAGCGAGGAAGTAAGAGTAGAGGGGGCCACGCACACACACGCGCGCGCGCGCGGTAGAGCAAAAGAAAAATAGGGCGAGCGAAAAGGAAGAAGAAAGGAAAAAAAAGGTAAAGAGATGTGTGTGGGAAAGCGGGAAAGAAAAGAAAATGACGCAACGTGCAGAGCGTGACTGGGAAAAGAAATAAGTTGGCGGGGGCGGGGCGGCCTGTTTGCGGCAAAGAAGGCTTTGGGAGAGGGGAGGTGGGGGGTAGCTGCTGCCGCTTAGCGCGCTGAGGGGTGGAAAAAAGGGGCCCAGTTGGCGGTGGTTGCGCCCCCTCTCCCCGCGTGCGTGCGTGCGTGTCTGGGCGCCGCCGTCAGCCCGGTCGAGTTGGTCTCACTCCACACGCCCCGTCGCTCTTTCTCTCTTCCTTCCTTTCATATGTATATATGTATATATATATATGTATGTATGCGAGTTCTTGTTGGGGATGCCTGCGGGTATGTCTTACGTGAGGCTCTGGCAGTATCGCCTTTTGTGATTCCATTGGGGTGTTGTTCGTTTCGTTTCTTTTCGGTTTTGTTGTTGTTGTTGTTGTTGTTATTTATTTATTTATTTTTGCCCTCGTTTTATTGCTGGCCCACTTTTGTCCATTCTTTTTTGTTGTCTTTTTTCCTCCTTCTTCTTTTTTTTCCGCTTAGCACACGGCGCGTATTCTTTTTTTTGTTGTTGTTTTTGTGTTTTTGTTTTTTCGGCAGCCTCCGCCCCGCGCAGCGCCAAAACCCGCGACGCCGCGCCGCCACGGAGGGCGGCGGGGGGGAAAAAAACGCACGTCGATTCCGCCACGCAAATGCGCCCCGTGGGGAAAAAAATAAAAATGAAAACAACAAATAATGACGGGGTGCCTGCAAACCGTCGCTGCTCTTATTTTTCCTCTTCGGTGCTGTTGCCTGGCAGCCATGGGCGTCTGTGTGCGAGCGCGTGCGGCTGGCTCTTTCCTTCTCTCCTCCCCTCTCCTTCTCTCTCTCGCTCTCTCCCTCGGGGCGCTGCACGGCGTGCTCCTTCAGCCGCGACCACGCACGCACGCACGCCGCTGACACTTCCGCAACTTCCTTCTTTTTCCTCCTCCTCCGCGTTTTGTTTGCCTGCCTGTTGTTGTTGTAGTTTCGTCCTTCCTGGTCGGCCTCTGCGTGGGTGCGAGCCACACAGAAGCCCCTCCCCCACACACACACACAGAGAGAGAGAGAGAAAGGCGTACACGCACCGCCAGGCGTTAGCGCGAGCGGACGATTAGAGGCGGGCGGCAAGAAAAAAAAGGAAAAAAGACAAAAAAAAATGTCCGCGCGCTCCGGGCGCCCGTTGCCCGACGGCGCGTCACAAAAGTTGGAGGCCCCGGCAGCCACGGCGACGGCGACGGCGGAGGTGGGGCTGCTGCCGCTGGTGCACTCCGACAACGAGCGGTGGCGGAGCAACAGCGCGTGCAGCTGCTCCTGCTGCAGGAACAACATCAGCGGCAACGCGCACGCGGAGCTCAGCTGCAGTCACTCCCAAAAAACGCCGTCGGCTCTGCCAAAAATGGCGCCGACGCCGGCCAACGTCCCGAGCGTCCCGTTGACGCCGCTCTCCGGGAGGCTGCGGGTGTCGCGAGAAATCTCCTCCGGCGACCGACCCGTGGAGTTCCGTCTGCTGGCGGCAAACACGCCGCCGGTGTCAGTTATCCCACTCCCGCCCCCGCAGCAGCCGCGGCTGCCGGGCGCCACGCCGATGCCGTCCGGGGTCTCGGTCCAGCGGTACCGTGCGAAGCTGGAGGAGTGCGCGGAGCTCCACCGCCGCCTCCAGGACGCCGCCACGGAGCTCACGGTGACGCGGGACCAACTCTTCAGCGTCAAGTTGGAGGCAAACAGCTTCGTGAACGAAATTCAACGGCTGAAGGATGTGCTCTTTGTGGCAACGTCTGAGCTGCAAAGCACGCAGCAGCGTGTGGATGAGCTGCAGCGAGAGAATAAGCGGATGGCGGCCGAGCTACGCGCGCGCCAGGCGCTCGCCACCGACACCGCCAGGCGGGTGGAGGTGTCTTCGGTGCTGAGGTCCGCCCTCGGCGCGGTCGCGGAGGCCTCCACGTACGGTAGCGAGGTACAGTCCTGCCGCCTCACGCATTCCGCGGCGGAGTTTTGCCTGGACGGCGACGCACCCTCTTCCCTGCGTCAGGCGGCGGGTGTAGATGCGTCGAAGACGGCCGCTGCCTTGGTCTCCTATGCAGTTGAGTGCTTCCGCGCCGAGGTGATGCCACACATGGAGCTGCTGCATAGCCTGTACGACGGTGGCCGACTGATGGCCGTCGATCCGCCCATCTCCCACGCCCAGCTGAGCGCGTTGCGGCGCGTCCTCGTGAAGGCGACAGGGTTGGCCTCCCCCGGCGAGAAGGAGGGCCCGTCGCCGCCGCAGCTGCGCCAATGCGGCTCCTTCGCCTCGTCCGCCGCACTGGCGTGGATGCAGCAGGTGGAGCTTCTCTCCTTTCGCTGCGAGAACTGGCACGCCAGCCTCAGCACGCTCCTTTACCTGATACGCAGCCTGGAGTCGGTGCGGGACCTGGAGCTCTTTTCCCTGAGCGACGCCGCCGTCGCGCGGCAACTGACCGGGGCCCTGCTCATGGCGCCTCACGTGGAGATGCTCTCGCTGCCGGAGTTGTCGCTCGACGACGAGGGGCTGGCTGTGCTCTTCGCGTTTCTCGTTCGCCGCGAGCAGCTGGCGACGAGGCCTCCGCTGATAAAGGCGTCACCGGCGTCCGCCTCCTCGCCGACGGAGCAGCGGCAGCGCGGCGCCGGGGAGGGCTCCGCCGCAGGGGATAGCGCCGAATACGCGGCGGGGAGTGGCGCGGGCCAACCGCCGCGCTGCGATGCGCCGCTGGAGCCGCCGCTCGCCCTCCCCTGCCTGGACCTCAGCCGGTGCACCATCGAGCACCCAACGGCGCTCTTCCGCACCTTCCGCGGGACGTCGGTGGAGGTGCTGGTGCTGACCGGGTGCGCCGCGCTGCGGGACGTGCACGTGCGCGGCGTCCTAGCGGCGTGCCCGCAGCTGCACACCCTCGACCTCTCCGGCAGCGAGGGACTCACGACGGCGTGTGTCACGTACATCAGTCAGCACGAGCGTCTGCGGGTGCTGCGACTGGAAAACTGCCCCGCCGTCAAGCAAATTGAGTTGGCGAACGTGGAGGTTCTCTTCTCATCGCTCGCGTACGTCACGCGACTTTGGGCGCCGGAGCTGCGCCGTCTGCCGACGCCGCTCACGCACTCGCACGTGCTATTTGACTTCTACGCCCCCAAACTGGCAGAGGTGACGCTGAAAGGCGTCGTCGTGGATTGCGGCACACTCGCTGCGTTTGTGTCCGGCAGCGACGGCGACGGCGCGACGGAACGAACGGCGACGTCCGCCGACGTCACGCTCAGCTGCAGCATCCCGTCTGTGGAGAAGCTTCTCCAGCAGCAGCAGCAGCAGCAAGAAGAGCAACAGCCGCGGGAGGCGGGGGAGGAGCAGGAGGAGGCGGAGGTGCCGGTGCCCGGCGAGGTGGCACAACTTCTGTCTGTTGGGTTCATTGGGTGCACCATCGCCGCCCCCGCCGAGCTGAACGCCTTCCTGCGGCAGCAAGCCCAACTGCTGCGGCTTTCCCTCCACGGCTGCCAGGGGGTGGTGGACGCGAACCTTGCGGGACTTCCCGCCACAATTATGGAGCTCGACGTTGGCGGGGTCGCGCAGCTGACGGGCAGCAGCATCGCCGCCATCGTCACCAGGCTGCCGCAGCTCATCAAGCTAAGCCTCAAGAACGCCGGCGCGGCCATAGAGAACGCAGACCTGCATCGCTTGCGGGGGCTGGGGAACCTGGAGGTGTTGAACCTTCTCGGGCTACCGCAGCTGCTGCCAGAGGTGGTGGCCGCCGTGGCGGGGGCCCTGCCGCGGCTCCGCGTGTTGTACCATGAGACGGCGGTGCTGGAGCACACGCGTCCGACGGTCGTCGTGCAGGTGCTTCGCAGCGACGAGGAAGACACCACCCGCCAGGACATTCATCACTGCTCAAAGGAGTTGCTGCACCTCCGCAACGAGACGGCGCTCGCGCTGTGGATGGAGGCCCAGCTGCCAAAACCCGCGCAGCTTCTGCCGCAGAGCTACGTGCCCACGCACGGCGTGAGCGTCGGGGCCCCGCAACCGCCGCTGACGAAGAACACAACATTCTACGAGTTAACCAAGCAGACGCTCTCGTCGCAGGGGACCTTCGCCCCGGATTCGGAGGAGGATGACGAGCCCGTGCTGGCGGGCGACGAGGAGAAGTTGCTGCAACAAGAGCAACCGGATGTCTTGCAGATTCTCGGCGACGAGGAGGAGGCGCCGCCGCACTTGCCCTCCACGGAGAGGTGCGACGACGACGAGGAGAACGAGGATGAGAAGTCGCGAGCGAGCTTGTACGACACCCGACGCAGGACGGAGTCTGCGATGGACGAACGGAGCCGATTAGCCATTGAAAAGACACCATTGGGTCCATGGGGTGAGGCCGACATCGTCGCCGAGCATCGGCGACATTCGGGGAATTGAGCAACTGCCCTCGGCCGGGAGGGGGGGAGCGACGCTCCGGCCGCATGTTTATTTGTTCCCTGTGTCTGCCGTCCCTTTTGCGGGTGCGTGCGCGCCTGACGCCGCTGGGCGGAGTGGGGGGAGTGGGAGGCACGGAGGTGAAGGGAAGGGGAGATGGAAGCAGGAGATGGCGGAGGTGCCTGCGGCCCCCCCACCCCACCCCCCTGTTATGAGGGAAAAAAGAGGCGGCGGCGGCGGCGGCGGCGTCTGAACTCCGCGCCGAGATGTTTATATTTTGTTGTTGCTGTTGCGCGTGCGTGCGTGCTGTTTTCTTTTTTTTTTGGTTTCATATGCCTGTGGTTGCCTCTTCCCCCGCCGCTCTTGCGCCTCTGTGGGCCGATGTATATTACTTTTCTCGACGGGCGTTGTTAGGCTCATTCGTTTTTCTTCTTCGCTCGTTTTCTTTTCTTTGCGCTTTTCCTTTTACCCCTCGCCTCGCTGGCCATTGCGTGCACTCTATCTAACGCTCTCCCTCTATCTCTCTCTCTCTCTCGATCTATCTATCCCTCTACCTCTTCTTCTTCTCTTTTTCCTTCGTGCTGGCTTGTTCTCTTGCGCCGCTGTGGAAGTTCCCGTGCCGCGGCACAGAGGCGAGGAGCGCTACACACGCACAGGAGCGAGGGGGGAGACCCGTCTTCACCTCTCTCTCTCTCTCTCGCCGCTTACTTGCGACGGGCTTGGCCTTGCGGTTTTCCTCCTCGTCTTCGCGGAGGAAGCGGGGCGTGGCGGGAATTAGTGGCGGGAAAATGTCCCTGACAGACGCGGAGCCTGCGGCGGGGAAGCGGGCGTCGTCCGTCGACACCGCGGGGGAGGAACACGCGGGCGGCGGCGCCCCCGCAGCGGCGGAGGCGAGGACGAACAGCAGCAGCGCGTGCAAGCTGCCGCAGTGCGAGGAGTACCCCGCGGAGCCGCCGCCTGCCCGCGACGGAAGCACGGCTTCGGCTGCAGCGGAGGAGTACCCCGCCTCCGACAGCGAGGGACCCTCCAAGCGGCAGAGCGCGACCGCCGTGCCGCCGCCGGGCACAGACGCGGGCGGCTCCGCGGGGGAGAAGCGGGCGAAGAAGCCGCCGAAGCTGCCGCACTTGTCCTCCGCGGGGGCGCTCTCCACACCGCACACCGCGGCGGCGGGGGACGCGCGGCAGCCGCGGCAGCGTGCGGAGAGAGCGCCGTCTACGGTGCGGCAGAAGCGGGGGCAACACCCGCCGCGTCCGTGTCACGCAGGGACGGCGGCGGCGAAAGACGGCGGATGCGCCACCCCCGCCCCTCGTGAGGAGGATCGGCGGCGGGGTGAGAGCAGCTCGCCGCAGTCGTTTCTCTGGTACTTCACCGACGTCTACATGAAGCCGGTGAGGACGCCGAGGCGCCGACCGGACACGCGCCATGCGAAGGGTTCGGAGGAGGGCGGTAAAACCGTCAAGCACGAGGCGGCTCGGGCGCCGGAGCGCAAGGCGGACGACGAGCGCCGCGCGGAGGAGTACCCCGTGGAGGACGCCCACAACGAGGAGACCCCCTCCGAGCGCCTCAATAAGCACAACAACGCGAGGTGGAGCGAGGGCGGCGACACGAAGTCGAGGTGGGTCCCGCCTTCGCGGGGGGCGAACCACCTCTCCAGCATGAGCTCAGTGAAGATGTCCCCCGGCAAGAGGGACCCCGCGGAGGAAACCTGGGTGGAACACCAGCACTCGCAAACGTGTGTTTCAATCCCGTCCCTGCAGGCCCGGCGGCAGAACGACGCCTTTCAGCGTTGCCTGCATGTACTGCTTGACCGATGTAACAACAGGAGCGAGAAGGACATGGTGACGCACCTGGGGTACAGCTACTCCCGCATCCTTGCCCTCAAGCGGGGCTACAAGCTCACTGGCTCCGCAGAAGGTGAGGTGACGTACCGCCAGGCGCTACTCCCACCCCCGCGTCGCGAGAACGAGGAGCGGACGCAGAAGCCCGCGCAGCGCGTAGACCGAGGCCACACCAATAACAGCAAAAGCAATAAGCACAAAAGCAGCGGGCAACAGAAGTCGTCTGCGCCACTCCTTGGAAACGGCTCGCCGATGAAGCAACCGCGGCATGCGGGTGAAAGCGGCGTTGTGGAGCTGCCAACTATATCGACAGTACACGAGCCCCGAGATGAGGTTGTGGAGTTGGGAGTGGGAGTGTATGAGGAAAGTAGAAGCACGAGGGAGTCCAGAAGCGTGGAACAGGGGGAGGAATCAAATGTACATTGTAGCGAGGAAAACCACCATGAGCTGCTGGCTTGATGAATGCACTAGGAATGAAATGCCATGGGAATATGTTTCTGGCGGCTTGCGCCTCTGCCTTTGCCAGATTTTTTTTCTTTTTCTTTTTTGGCTCTCGTCACCCCTGAGTGTACGTGAATGATGAGAAGGGGGTAAAGCAGATAAAAGAGAGGGGGGGGAGAAAAAAAAAGCACACACACAGACAAACATGGGGGCAAAGCGGGCGAAAAGAGTCGAGCGCAAGCAGAAGTATTGGCATAAAAAAAAGAGGAGGGGGGGGCAGGGGGAGTTGTATATGTCTTGCCTGTTCCTTTTTTCCCCCACCCATTCCCCCTGATATATAAACATATGTATACGTATTTCTCACTACGAGGTAGTCGCAATGTTTTTTTTTCCTTTGAAGGCAGGAGTGGCCGTATGTTGCCGCCGTGATTATTTGACCCTCATTTGTGGGCATTGCCTTCTCCCTGCTGCAGTTGTTGCTGCTGCTGTTGCTGTTGTTTTTGTCGTTGAAGTCTTTTCGTCCTTCTCGCCTTTTTTTTATTTGCCCCGCAGCCTTCCTTTCCGTCTGTCTGCGACTCTCTCTCTCTCTCTCTCTCTTGTGTGTGCGTGTGTGTGTTTGCCCTACAGGATGAAATGGCAGCAGAGGACTTGAAGCAGTATCTGCGACGGTGGCGACGCGAGGGGCGAGACGGCGCGCTGCCGTCAACAGCAGCAGCGGCAGGAGGAACATCTTCAATCGCCGCGGAACTGCCGCGTAGCTTCAGGCCGCACCGCATCGTTCCGCTGGTTTATCTTGGGGCTCTGAAGGATGTGGCCGACGTCTGGGCGCTGCATCAGCGGCTTCTGCCGGAGGAACTGCTGCTGATTGTCTCCACGTGCAGCCGCAGCCCCACGCCAACGCTAGAGATGCGGGAGTTGCTGCTTCCAGCGAGACCGCCACGCGCGACGGGGGCTGCGCCTCGGGTGCGGAGGCTGGCGGTGTGCTCGTGGGAGAAACTGAACGAGCTCTTCCCCTGCCTTTCCGGCGGTCCGAGGCCTCGGACGGGGGCGGAAGGAGGGCTGCGTGCAGCAGCGGCGTGGCTGCGGCACTCGCTGGAGTCGAGATCGTTTTTGGGCGACGGCGACGCAACGGACGCCCCGTCGGCGGACGCCGCCCCCTCCCGCGGGAGCGGCGCTGGGTTGGTCTACCTGAAGCTCTGCCTGCCGTGGCGCGATGAGCCGGCGTTCCCGGCGCGGGCGCACTTTGAGGTCGCCACCGCGCTCATGCGGGCGGTGGTGGAGGGGTTGAGGCGGGCTGTGGTGTGTCACTGCGTGGCGGGCGCGTCACGCTCCGTCACGCTGGTGTGTGCGTACCTTCTCTGCTGCTGCGGTGGCGTTGCGGCTGGGCCCATGCTTGCGTGCGCGTCGGAGGAGGTCGTGAGGACGGTACTTGACTTTGTACGCGAGGTTCGACTGTGTGCGTGCCCCAATGAAGGCTTCATGCGGCAGCTGACAGAGTACACCGGCAGTCTCCTCTCCGCCAAAGTCATGCATGCCTAATATTATTGGAAGGAAAGAACGAGGGTGAAACAACGGTGGGGTGCACGACTCACCAAGTTGCCTAACGTAACTCCCGTGGATTGCGCATTGCTATTTTGTCTCCTTGCAGTCTCCCTGTATCTCCTCCCCTGTCTCTCTGTCTCCCTCGTTATGCCTATTTACCTTATGTGTCTGCGTGGATACACGACTGGGGAGTCCATGCGTGTGTGGTGGGGTTGACGGAGAAGGGCATTGAAACTCTATCCCCAGCAATAGTTACCACACGCGGGCGACTGACTTCGCGGCCGGCCCCGCAGCAGCCTGAAATGGATTCTAGTGAAATATTAACCCCAGACGCCTCGGTGGCGTCGAACCAGGAGGAGGTGGAGAGGAACGGCGCCCCCGGCAGCTCTTCGCCCGGAGGCAACACGGAGGAGCAGTTTGTCCCTGCTCTTCTCTGCAGGTATTGCCGCATGCCCATCTCCCAGTATGGTGAGATACTCCCGCACCGCGCCGCCGATGCGTGGGCGTCGCAGGTCTACGCCTACGAGTTGGAGCTCTTCGACGACAAGCCTCCGCTGTGGTGCTACTCCGCCACCAACCCCTCCGCCCAACGCTTCGACGTCGTGCGCTGCGACGCGGCGATCGCGTTTCAGCGCCGGTTCCTGCGCCTCTGCGGCGCGTGGTCGGCGGAGCACACTTTCTTCGTCGGCCACGAGTGGCGCTGCGCTGTGTGCAAGACCTGCAACAACTTTCTCGGGTGGGGCTTTCGCCCGAGTTTGCCGCGGCCCAGCGACGCCACGGCCGCGACCGCGGAGTCCGACGAGGACGCCGACGAGGATCTCAGTTTTGTTGCGATTATTTTGACCCGCTGCACCGGCAGCGAGAAGTTTCCGTTGTCTTTCTTCAAGTCCCGCGAGGTCGCGAAGTCGCCGCGTGAATCATCCGTAGCCGCCGCCCCCCAGTAAGCGCGAGGCGGCATGAGGAAACGCGCTACGACAACACACGCACACACACACACGCAGGCATGCGGGCACGTCTGCCTGCGCTGGACGTGCTGCTGCTACGCGTGGGTGTGGGGCGGGGGAAGGGTGTACACTGCAGCAAGACGACGTATCCGGCCATTTTTTTTGTTGTTTTTTTTTTGCTTTTGCTTTTGCTGCACGCGGGTGGCGAGGCGGGAGGAGGCACTCAGCATCGAGTTTCCTGAGGAGCAGTAGGAGCTCCAAAAAATCGTACATATATAACGGACCCAATGCCGTGTTTTTTTTTCTGTGTGTGTGTGTGTTTTGTTTTTGGTAGCAATTCTACACCGCTTGTCTTCTTGCTTCCTGCTTGCCTGGTGGGAGGGAGGGGGTGCGTGCCGCCTCACTTCTTTCGTCGTTTCCTGCGCCCATGCTTCCCCTGCGATGCTTGTAGTTGAGCAACCACCGACGGCAGCCTCCCGAACG
>NW_021704194.1:0-39293 GCF_003719485.1 Trypanosoma conorhini | reverse complement strand
CGTCGTGGACCTCGCCCTCGGAGACCTCCGTCATGGATCTGTACAGCATCGCACGCTTCCGAAATGCCTCGTAGTTCTCCTTGTACTTTTCCGCTTGGATGGGAGTATTATTGCTGTTAAAACACTTCATGTGCAGCGCCACAAACTTCAAGGCGGATTCCTCCAAGGACAGACCAGGGTACTTCGGCCGCGCTTCCGCCACTGCGATTAAGGCGTAGGCGACAGGATCATAGAGCACACGACGCATAAACGTTTCCTCCTCAATTGTCGGCAGGGTCTGTCCCTCGGGCAGTGGCGCCTTGCGAGAAGGTGGCAAAAACGCCCCGGCAAGAAACGTCCACGGACGCATCAAGAAACGCTTTAACGCGGCCTCATCGAGCAGTGCGTAATATCGACCCTCGTACTCCACAACACAACTTGGGTCCCCTTTCTTGGCAACAGGCTCCAACACTCCGCGCAGTCCCTTCTTTTCCCGCGTGTCCCACAACGTCACTGGGCAACACCCGAGTAATTCCAAAGAATACTCCGTGCTGGGCGGCATTCGCGACGGAAGGGCACTCGGTAAAGGCCTCAGCCCCGGTGGGGCAGACAGCTCTCCGGGATTGCGCAGGAAGCGTTGTAAGTATTCGTCCGAAGAGAAGAAGTAGTACTTACCAAGAAACTTGGCACCGTAGCGACGGCTCTCACGCTGGTCCACCAAAAGCTCATGCAAAAACCAGCTGTAGGGACAGAACCATTGATACGACGAGAGATGGCTCTCAATGTTCGCCGTCGTATGATACGTGTTGTCCATGCTCATTGGGAACCCTCTGCTGGAGCTCAACAACGCACGGCCTTCATTCCTAACAAAGGCGTCAACGCACTCTGTGATCTCCGCAAGGGCAGCGATGGTATCTGGAGGAGTTGAGGAAGAGACAGCGACTGTGGCCGTGGCGGTCATCAGCGCCGTCACATCCGTATATCTTGCTTTCTCAAACTTAAAAACCTTGTCTACCCGCAACTCCCGCCCTCCCGGGAGTTTGTACTGCTCGGGTGTCCTTGGCAGGTTAAACAGCACCACACCTCTCCGCTTAGCGTCCCCGGCGCTGAGACGATGCACCAGCAATTCTGCAACAAACCCATCATCGACTGAGCCAGCAATAACAGCATCAATAGTACGCCGTGAAAGGGAAAGCAGAGGAGCGTGCACCGCGGCCCAGGAAAGAAGCTTTGGAAGCGAAACAAATAGGTAATTCAGGTTAAAGGCGATGTGATTCGCCGTGCATCGCTGCTTTACACCCTCCTGATGACGTAATATGCGGGCGTTATCGTAGACGGAAACAACAGGCTTACTCAGGGGTTGAGGCAGTGGTGGGGGTTGCTGCACAAACAACAATGGATCACGCAGGTATCGCAGAAGAGACTCGTCATTGTCAAAAAAGTACAGCCGACCACAAAGAAGGGCTACTCGTTGACATCGACGAAGCCAATCCCGCCGTTTTCTTCGTTCATAAGTTTCGCGTATCTCCTCCATTTCCTCGTCGTCATGCTCACTCATTTCCTCGTCGTCCATGTCCTCGCCTGATGCCGGGTCTCTCTCAAACGGTGTCTGGCCCTCTTCGACGCCGGCCTCTTCCCTCTCTTCTTCACTATTTGCCTCTCTGCCCTCGTTAGCTGCGTCCGCGGGCACTGCTGCCGCTTCAGTGCACTGTTCTGGCGCCAAAGTAGTGCTGTTTGTCATCCACTTACACACACGCCTCACCCCATGTCGTTCGTCGTACAAGGCAACCGGGTCGGTGTATCCAAAATATGAAAGAAGTGCCCTGCCAGACTCCAGCATTTTCACGGCGTCGTCAAAGCGAATAACTTCTGCAGCGTATAACAGAGAACGGCGATGCTCTAGAAATCTGAACAGCTGACGAGTGGTAGCACGAAACACGGCGTTTGGAGAAAGATCACCACTAAGTTCCACCAACTTCACAGAGCGTTCCGTAATGGCCTCCTCAAACTCCGTCAGAGCATCTTTTTCTATGTTTCGAAGAGATTCAAGCGACTCCGCGATGGCGTCCTCATCCTCGTCAGCGTCCCCGGAGGCCCCATTGTTTCCCCTTTCCGCCGATGGCGCGCCCTCCTCATTCTCCTCATCCTCCTCAGTGTCAGGGTCATCCCTGCCGATGTGACGACGACGCCACTTCCGCAATTCTCGCTCCTTCTTCTGCTGTTCCTTTTCTAACATTTTTCTCAAAGCTTCCTCCTGTGGCTCTGTCGCGGCAACAGAAGCGCCGGCCGCGGCGGGTGGGGCCCGGCGAGTCGCCTTGTTATATGCAAAGAAGAGCTCCTCTGAGAGGTCCAACTTCACCGCCGCCTCCGGAATACCCCCGGTGGTGAAGAGCACCTCAATGTCGCCCTCCGAAAACGGCGGGCAGACCATAATGTAGCCCTGCGACTCGAAGGGCTCAATACGCGTCACACAACTAGCGATCTTCAAGTAGGCCTCACTGAGTCGTATCTCTCGATCCTCATCCGTCTCGGGTTCAAATTCCAGGTGTTCTTGCAACCGCGCCTCCGCCTCCTCGTCAATCGCCTCCTCATTTTCTTCTTCCTCATCTTCTTCCTCTTCATTTTCTCGCTCCCGTTCGCGGCGCTCCATCACTGCCTCTGCTTCTTCACGCAATTTCATGCCTCTCTCTTGTTCGGCGGCAAAATCCCGCAACTCCTTCAGAATCTTCTCGGCAAGTACAAGGTGCAAGTTCTCACTGCCCTGCTCAGCGATGGGGATACCATCAATGAGTTCACCACCAGGCTTCCGTGCGGCCTCAATGCAGCGCTCGAAAAAGCGACGGTCGTACGTAAAAAAGGGGACATTGTACTGCTCATGGAGCTTTCTCCCAAGCGTCTTTCTCCCACTTTTTGTGTATCCCACGATCCACACACGGGGCGGTGTGTTTGGAGGTGGTGTCTCAAGGTACCGTAACGGGTTGCATTCAAACTTCGTCCTGGCCTCTTCCGAGGCGAACACGTATAAATTGCCTTGGTACTGTAAGCACAACTCGTTTTTGCCGCACAGCAGTAACCGCTTCTCGTACAGTGTCACTGGACAGTACTGTAGGCGTGAACCAAATTGGTTCAGGAACCTCTTACCCGGTCGTACAGCGGGATCAACCGCCTCCGCCGCAGGGCCTTCGCCACCCTCTTCCTCCTCGTCCAACTCTGCATCGGCCTCTTCCTCTTCCATCTCCCCCAGCGCCTCATCGACGACGCCGCCCTCGACTGGCGCCATGCCCGGGCACACGAGCTGAAGAATCTCGCCGGCCAAAACCCGTGCGTCCTTGTCGTTCACACTGAGGCGATGAATGGTAAACTTTTGCGCGGAACCTTCCGCAGCCTCCGTCTCACCAGCCCCGTTTCGCGTGTGCTTCTCTAGCTTTTCAAGAAGAAACTCCTGCGGCAATTTCACCTCTTCCTTCTTCGTTGCCTTCTCCGCACCATCGTCCTCCTCTACCGGCGAGGCTGCCTCTTGCGCGTCCTCTTCCGAGGACCGCTCGTACTCCAAGACGATAACCTGCTCGGGTATCACGCCCTCCGTGAGCAATTGATCTACGGCGTCTACAGACATGTCTTCAAGGGCATGCACCAAAACCGGAACAAATGTCTTCCGGCGAGTCAGTTGCTCAGCAATCGTTTTTTCAATACGCAGCGCGGCCGTCTCCGGTCCCTCGGGCTTCTTCTCCCAACCGTTAAACTCCTCCTCCGGTGGGGCGATGTTCACTGTACTCAGGCGTCCCTTTTTGCCCTTTGGAGGTGGCTTGGGCCTTTTCTCCTTCTTTAGTTGGGCGGCCCGGCGTTTTTTCAGCCGCTCCGCACGCAGTTTTCGCTCCGTGAGTTCAAACTTCGCCCGTGCGGCGAGTGCCTGTTCACGCAACCCCTTCAGACTGCGGTGCATCTCCCAGAGGGCAACAAACTCGCTAAACTTCATTGGCGTCAGCTCCAGTTGCTGGTGAAGCAGCTGGATGAGCTCCGTCGCAGCGGAGGGCGGAAGACACTGCACCGCGTCTCGTCTATCCACGACGGAGAGAAGCAGAATAGGCTCCCTGTCGAGCGGCGTCGGGCGGAGGTACGGCAGGGGGTTCGCGGCGAATTTGGCAAGCTTAGCCTGCGACGCCAAGTGGTACAGTCGCTGCCGGAACACGCAGCCGTAGTTCGCCGCTCCCTCCACCAAAGCCCCACACTCCGCAAACGTCACCGGACAGAAGCGCTTCCAGCGCGTAGAAAAGGAAGCCCCCATGCCCATAGCGGCTTCTTCCACCGCCCGCGCCATCTCCTTCTCCCTTTCAAGGACGAAATTGGCATCTCCCTCGCCCTCTTGCTGCTGGGGTGGTGTTGCATGCCCGGTGGTGAGATCCCGCGGTAGCACACACGCTTGAAGCCCTAGCGTCTCCATAGCATAAGCGGTGATGTCCTCCACCAAGGAGGTGCAGCCCACCGTTAAGCAGCGGCCCACGAACTGGAGGCGTTCCACAATCTCTTGAAAACACGGAAGCTCCGTTACGGCTATCTCTCTGCCTGGCTCCTCTCCCCCGAGGGCCTGCTCGAGAAGTCGCCGCAGCACCAGACTTTTTATCTGTTTTGCACGTTCAACACTCGCGGGGGAGACTTTGGCTGGCTTCTCTGCTTCCTCCTTCTGTGCGGCAACTGCCTCGAGCAGTTCACTTTCAGCTGCCGCCGCCGCCGACTTCATCGCCTCCAACTCCGTCGGTTCCACCGCGCTGGCATCAGCGGCAGCCATCTCTTCGTATCGCTTTATCGTCGCCCGCAGCTGTTCCACTCGATCCACCGAGGCCCTGCGACGGGATTCCTCCTCCTCCCGTTCCTCCTCCGCAGCCCTGCGAAGCTGCTGCTCAGCGTCACGCAGTGCACGTCGCGCTTCCAACGTGGCCTCAAGGCGTTCGGGGTAAAAGCTTTCATCACAGCTCAGCTGTAGGAGAATGTTTGGCACAAGCACGTCTAGGATGCCGCACCCACTTACAAAGTCTAGTGCATCCGCGTCTGCAGCGGCGTGGATTACGGGAAAATCACTAAATACATATCCGCGGTACAGCACCTCGTCGGTTGCGATCTTCCTACGCACAAGCGCCTTCAGCAGTGAAAGCGGAATAGGAGTTTCTCGATCCACACAGCTGCAGAGCTCAGCACCAAGTGCATCCCCCGCACCCGCCTTGGCAACCGCCTCCAGGGCGAGCTCCTCGAGACTGAGGTGTATGCAATTCAAACGCGTTGCCAACGCCTTTCCCACCGTTGTTTTCCCTACACCCCGCCTGCCGTAGAGAACAATACGATTCGGGGCAACGTCTGTTTCATACAATTCCATTTCCTGTTTGACCTCGTCCAACTCCTCCGCGACGTACAAATCGTTCGGGTCCAGAAGCATGCGGGCCAAGGCGGCAGGCGGCTCGCGATGCCGAAACAGCGTCATCCCAAGAGCACTTTCGGGTTGCTGCTGTGCCGCCACGCTTGCGCGTAAAAAGGCCTCTAGGCAAGGCGTGGGCTTCGTTTCAGGAGTATACATACGACACATGCGGTGGCATGCCTTTACGAAATCTCGCCTCTTCATCACGCCCTGTGCGTTTAAATGTTCGATCCACATTGTGCGGGCCGCCACGGCGGCAGAGTCTTCGGCGGCGTTGGTGAAAACCTGCATGTAGAACCATTTAAAAAACTCCGTGAATTGCTCCACAGGCAGGGTTTCACTGTCCCCTGCCGCCTCAGCACGCTGAGTAAGCAGCTTCCACAAGGTGTCGTAAATCTCGGGGAACTCGCGGGGCTGCACAAACTCCACAAAGGCCTCAAATGGCGTGACAAGTGTTTTGGTGTGTGCCACGACTGACTGCGCCGTCAAAACCTCCTGACGCGGCAGCAGCGCAAACGGTTCCACGTCTTGCGTGACGCAGTCCACCAACTCCTTAAGGACACTCACGTGGTGCTTTTCGCTCACGGCCAGCCACTTCTTCTCCGGGTCGTGCCACTCCAACCAGCGGGACTCCACCTCCGCCAATACACGAAGGAAATCCTCCCACGTGTACCGCGTCTCCTCCGCCGCCTCCAGGCCGCCCAAAATAGCCGCGACGCCCCTCTCCACGTCCTCCGCGGCGGGGTTTCGGTGGCACGCCGTGAAGAGCAACTCCACGAGCTGCCGCATGTCCGAAAGCGGGACGGAGGCCGCTCTTACGGCGGAAGTGAAGGGGTCCTTTTCCGCGGACGCCTCTGGCACGGCCTCACGGGCCGCATCCGCAGCTTCCGCAGCTTCTGCGGCTGCCGCCGCCGCCATCTCGGCCCGCATCTTGACAATGGACGGCAGGGCACACCACAACTTCTCCTGAACGCCTTCGAGCGTCTCCGCGAGGGCGGCAGAAACCGGGGGCGCCATCGCAGCAATAAACTCCCTTTTGAATCTCAGCGTCTCCAGCCCCTCCAGGAAGGAAGAGCAACAATAAAAGCAGGGCGGGAAAGGAAAGAAAGGCAGGGAAAAAGAAAGGATCAAGTGAAAGGCAGAAGCGTGAACGTGAAAAGCGCAGCTGCGGCGTCTTCAAATCCGAGACGCCCCGGCAACGACTCCTTTGAAACCCCCGGGCAAACGGCAACCGCAGAAAAAGAGCGAACGAGCAAAAGCGAACCAAACGCAAGGCGGTGAGCAAAAGGCAGCCACTGCAGGGAAACAAAACACACAAACAACAACGACAACAACATATAAGGACACCTATTAGGGGGTGCTACCATTACTTCACATTCTGTGTGCGCCAATATGCGTCACCGTACGCCTGTAATTCTGCGGTTTTGAACTTAACATCGTGTGCACGGCGCAATATCTCGTCTGGGTCTTTCCCTTCGTGCAATTTTTTCAACGCGGGGATAGCCTCGTCAAACGGCATTTTCACAAGTCGTTCTACTTCCCACTTCATCAACGCGATTGCCACACGAAAAATGATCTTCCATCCTTCGCTCATGAAGATGTCCCAGACCCGCAGCAGGGCCCGAAACTGAAAGTGGTACACAAACAACGTCATAAACCACTGTGAAGCGTAGAAAGACGGCTCCACCCCGACGGCTTCAAAGTGACGGTACAACTTGGGCAGCAGGCGAGCCATGAGTCGTTTCAGCTGATAAAAAAACTGCTGCAGCATGGGAAACCCAGGCCGGTACATCTCACGAAGTTTATATCGATTGTCGTGCATCAGCGCGTGTAGCGCCCAGAATGTCTCCTCCTCCCCCAACTGGGTGGAGAGCGCAGCGACAACAAAACCCATACCTTGTACATATCCCACCTCTGGATCCACGCAGGCGTAGGCATGGAGCACATTACGCAAAAAAGTCTGTCCAACGCCTCCCTCCTCTCTGAAAAGAATATGTGTTGGGAAAGTTCGTGCCAGATCTCGCCCAATGACCTGCGTCAATTCCTCGTCCTCAAGCTCCTTGTTGCACAGGGACGCATATGTGCCTCGATTCGCGGGATCCGACATCTGCTTGTGCGACCCAAGAAGCAACTGCCAGGCCACGCCACGGAAGCGTGCTGGAATTCCTTTGCGGCAACGCTCCTTCAACAGGGCGTGTCGCTTGGAGTTTACCTTGTCCCAGTTAGAGGCCATGTTTGCCCACTTGACCTCACGACGAACCACCTTCTTCCCGTTGATACTCTTGACATAAAGAAGCTCCCTGTTTTTTTGCTCCTTGTCAATTATGAAGCCAAACTCGTCCACAAACTCCTTCTCTTCATCGTCCTCCGCGTCGGTGTCCTGACGCCCCACGGACGACGGCACATCGCCTCCAGCAGCTTCAACTCCACTAAGAACGCCTGCATTACTGGTGGACAAGCGCGCGGGCTGCGGCACAGCGCCGGATCGCTGCGATGGCAACTCCTGCTTTGCCTCCCCCAAGCTTGTCTGAATGCCCTCAATGTACGCCGAGTGGTGGGTTGCCCCCAGATCCACGTCGTCGCCCCCCGCTCGCGCCTCGGGCCCAAAGACGCTGCTCTCCTCATGCATTAAGCCGCAAGCCAACAGCAAGCGTGAGATGCGACTACAGCTACCCCCCGCTTGAGCCACACAAGACGAGCCCTTTATATTAGACAAGACGCAAAGGGACGAAAGAAAGGCGGAGGTTAGGGTCGCAGAGAAACTGGATTGCGACGAGGGAACAAGTTTCCCCTCACCCACACCCCGCCGCCAACTTTGGTGGCTTCTTACATCCCCCTCCGCCAAGCACGGCTTCAAGAAAAGAAAAACAAAAATGGAAAAGAAATAAACAACAACAACAACAACAACAACAACAGGAAAACGAAGCACGCATACCACCACAGCAGGGTAATTAGCGCGGTTTTATGCCACTTATGCTAAACTAGTGCGGCAGCCAACGCGCATGTGTTGATTTATTTGTTGTTTTTGATTTTCTTTTCTTATTCGCTCTTTTGTTCCCCCTGTCCCGGCAACCGCATCGCCCCACCATCGCCGTCGCACACGAGGAAGGCTGAAAAGGGCAAGTAACAGTGAGGTGCAGGATGTTGAACAAAGTGGAAAAGAAATCAAACAAAGAAAAAACTCGCATTACAGCAGTCACACGCATACACAGACACACACGCACCAGCTCACCCCCTCGCGGCCTCCCCTCCTCCTCCTCCTCCTCCTCCTCCTCGTCGTCGTCACTCTTCTCAATGCCGCACCATAAAGTAGCGCATTTGCCATCGCTGAAGCAGACGAACACCATACTTTTTTGCAATTTGCCTCGCAGAGGCAGGCATCAACGCCGGGGAAGGATCAGCGGGCGGCGCCTCTATACGCGTCGTCGCATGCGCCACGAGAGACTGCAGTGAACGCTGCGTGCTCTCCCCCATCGGGTCCTCTGGGAACTCCTGCGGTCCAACACCCACATACAGGAACACAGGCCTTGCCGGGTGGGCTTTGGGCGACCCATAAAATCTTCCCCAAGCCTCCAGGTAACGCGGGTTCGTAGTGCGCTGGTAGAGGAAATGTGTATAGTGCGCCGTACGGAGAAAGTTCAAGAGAAACTCCTCCGTCAAGGTGTCACAGGAGGTAATAAAAGCCGATGCATAGGGACCCACTGCCAATGCATCAAAACGAAGATGCGCCGCGGGCGCAAAGGGGGAGTCTAATTGACGACAGAAGCTCTTGATAATGTCCTGATCCGCCCCGGTATGGCGGTAGGCAAACTGTCGACTGTCCACTAGTTGATCGGGACTTGTGAACGGCTCAATTGGATCGGCCATGATGCCGAGTGCAGTCTGAAACGTCTTCACGTTGTACGTTCGACGCAGCAATAAATGATAGGTATAGTCTCGCCGGTGATACAGGCGCAGCTGATTCATGTTTTCAACAACAATTGGATGGCAGTCCGCGCCCAACAAAGCGGGGTGAAAGTGCGTGAGTGCAAACCCCATGTTGCGGTACGCGCACAACGTGCGGTCCTCGACATGTTTAACGACAGGCGACGGGGCGGAGATCACGGGGTCCACAATTGTAACGGGAATGGTCTGATGGATGTGCATCTCGCAACTCTCTCTCTCTCTCTCTCTCCCTCTCGCACACGCACGCACACACGCACACAGCGCTACAGGGAGAAGGCGGAAAAGGTACAGCAACGCCGCTCTACTCCCATGCTAGCAGGCGACCAAGCCCAAATTTCACCGCGGAACACGTCCTTGCGATGGGGCCTAGTCGCCGCTTCCTACACGGCGAAAATAGACACAAGAGAAGCTAAACGGCTTGCCGCATGGCTCCCATCATTCCCATGCAGGTGAGATTTATTGAAAACGCGCAAGCGGTAACTTATTGTCATATAAAGGCGTTCAGACGACAGCTGGGCTCGCTTTGCCAAGCAAGAGAGAGTGGGAGTCTTTACGGCGGGGGAGAGAGGGGGGGGGGAAAGAAAAATAACACAACAAATACAAATCCCACGTCCCACACCGCAGCAGACGCATGCTTGCAATTCCTGCAGCAGCTCGCCTCTTCCTTCAGTTCCTTCCCCACTCACTCCCTCGACACCTCAATACAGTCGAAGCAGCTAGGCAGGATCTAGCAACCGCAATCAAACCATAAAAAACATATAGGGCAACTTTCTCACCTGCGAGCCCAGTACTTCGCCTCCCAACGAACTAAATCCGCCGTCTTAAACTTCACATGGAGCGCACTACGAAGAAAGGCAGCTGTGTACTTCACTTCATGTATGCGTCGCAAAGCTAAAAGAAGATCGCCTTCATCCTTCGCATGCCGCAAAGTTTTCTTGTGGAGCAAAAAAAAGTGATTGACACACGAAAAATGATCTTCCATCCTTCGCAGAGAAACATGTCCCATATACGTGAGAGTAGGCCAAAGTCCAGTTGGTACGAGAAGAGGGTTAGGAACCACTGTGTCGCGTAGAGCTCTGGAGTTACGTGGAACTTCTTCAATAGACGAAGCAACGACGTGCACCTGCGCCGCATCAGTTTTTCTAATTGGTAAAAACGCATGTGAAGAGCAGGGAACCCAGCGGAAAACATTTTCGACATGGAATACTTTGGGCGATGCATCAGAGAAACAAATGCACAAAAGGTTTTCTCCTCATCCTCAATATGCAGCAGGAGGGTGGACGCCAAAAAGGCCATTCCCTGCACATAACCCACTTCCGGGTCCAGGTTGGCATAGGCACGAAGAATACCTCGCAGCTTGCTCCGCCCCACACCGTCCTCCCGCACAAACCACCTATGCGTTGGGAAGGTGCGTCCCAGGTCGCGCTCAATAACGGCAAACAACTCCGGATTCGCCGCTGGACGCGATTTTAACGCCTGGTAAGCGTCCGCTTCAAAACCAAGGCGATCGCCGCTTTCCAGAAGTACCGGCCACACTATCCGACGCATGGACTGTGGAATGCCTTCGCGACAGAGCATTTTCCTTCGTTGCTGTGAGACGGAGCCCCACTGCCCCAGCATGCCCGCCCACATCCGCTGCTTCGCTGGCATCTCTGGGTGTCGCCAAATGTACTCATCCTCCTCCGCCTTTCTCTCGGCGTCAACAAAAAAGCCGTAGCGGTCTGTCACGCCATTGCCCGCAAGCGAAGCTCCCCGCCCATTCGCCGAGGAGGACGCCAGCCGCGGAGACGGGGAGGCATTAGGTTTGGAAAAGCGCTCAGTCATTGTCCGCGGCGCCCCCTACACACCAGCAGCGGCGTGCGTCGCTTGCGAAGCGGATGCATGGAAAATAAAAAATAAATAAATGAAGAAGCAAAGAACATGCGACGGACAGTCAAAGAGAAAGTGGAATCAAACAAGACAGAGAAAAAAAAAAAGCTATTTGTAAAGCAAACAAAGAGGAACAGTGCCATTTGCACGAAAGTCGTCACTCCGACTTGGCCAAAGAGGTTTTTGTGCCTGTCCAGCAATCGGAGTGCCGATGAGGCAACATGTCACCACCACCCAGCTTTGACGGGCGGGCCCCACGGTCAAAGATGAGAGAGAGGAAAACAAGGCAAAACAAGAGAAAAAATATATATATATATATATATATATATGCAGGGAGTGAAGAACCAGGGCAGAGAATATCCATCAATAGAAATTCTCCACCGCGCAATTTCAAGGAAAAGAAGTCTGCATCTGCAGCAACTGTGTCTGCAGCACCTCCACTGAACGTTGGTCGACCGCCCAGTCCCCGGTCCCTTTCACGCACCATGGTTCCTCTACTCTCGAGCGCTGAATACGATACTGTTTACTGATTGCAACTTCCGCGGCCCCGTTAGACGCCTGACGCCCCTCCATTGGGTGTTTGCGTCTGAAGCCAAAAAGCGATAGTCCAGAGGGGCCCGTTTTAACCGTTTTTGCCGACAACCCCGCGGCATGCACACGGACAAGAAACATGTTGAAGCCCGCCATAGCCAAAACAGAGATCCCTAAGGGTCGCACAGGTGCGATGACCAATGAGCCCACAACAGAAGGCAAACTGCCGAGGAGTTGCTCAGACAGTTCTTGAAAGCCGGGCTCACTCATCAAAAGTGTCTGGAGACACCATGTGGGCAGAAGAATGGCAAGCTTTTCTGCCACAGTGCGCACCAGTGGCATCCGCGTGCACTTTGAAATATTCCACAGCGTCACAGCATCACAGAATACAAATATGCTATCGACTAGGATAGAAAAGGGTAATTTTTTTATGGGAACACGTACCCTATCAAGGATGACGCAGCCACACGCCTTGAGAACCCCCTCACTCTCAACCACATGGCAGTACTCGTGATATCGCTGTACAGCTGCCTCACGCAATACTTTAATACTCTCCAAATGGATCTCATTCCAATCCACTATAGTAGTACCTGAAATCATGCAATCACACAAATGAATGCAGTCTGTCACATATCCTTGATCATAGCGCATCTTTGCCCATCCACTATGCGCGTGTTCACTGTCTGGCTTTCGTTGTAACAGTTCTGTGTACAAAGCCTCCGCCCCATCCCAGTCTTCTGCACGACGCAGTTGCTTGGCCCGTTCAACGAGGAGGTGATTCAGGTACACATCCGAAGCATGCAGCAGCGTTTCCCACTCAGGTTTAAGAGGCTGGTGAAGGAGCTCAACAGGGTCAATGCGGTATTCAGACTTCAGTAACAGGCATCGGGGATGCCCAAGCAAGACCTCAGCTACATCAACACGGTCGTAGGAAAAAGCCACATGCAAAGCATACACCTCACCTGTCATGACAAACTTGTAATATTGTTCCGCCGTGCTACTCGATAAAGGGAAAAAGAAAGAACGCCAGTGTAGGCACTTCTCAGCATCAAAGTCCAGTTGCATCGCAGCGAACTCCCCTACACCGTAGGCGGCCGTCATAAAAAGCAACGCAGACCGCCTGTCCTCTGGAAGTTTACAATAACTTTGAAGCGCCACAGCCTGTCGCCGCTTTAGGAGGACCTCCTTCCACTTGCGATGACAGTTGCTACATAATGAATCGAACTTTTGGCAAAAAGCACACCGGCGGGAAAACGGAACACTTAGCTGTTGTGGCAAACCCCGAGGCAAGGCCTGTTTCTTGGTCCCGTTAGACACCTTCTCTGAGGCCTCTTGCGCAGCACGCATCAGTAGCGCATCCACGGCAGTTAACTTGATCATTCTGGGCTCAACGACGTAGCTGCCGCAGTTTCGGCCACCCCTAGGCTCCCGTGACATCTCTGAGGAGGGAGCGCAGCACCTGGACACGCTCGGCTCGCGTGACCGTGTCGCAAGCGAGGAGTCGCTGAGAATGTCCTCCAGCAGCAGTCTGTTGCGACGCTGCCGCTCCTGCAAGGGCGCATCTGTTGATGACTGCGACGAGCCCGCATAAGCCCCATTTTCCCGGCCATCCTCTTCCGCCCACCCCCTGTCGCCCAAGTCCAAAACGGTGTCGTCCAACGCACACGCGACGCCGTTCAACTCACCCTTGAGCGGGAGATGCAACGGGTCCACGGGTGCGCGGTAGCCATTTCGGTCATCCATCGGCGCGGAAGCGGCCTGAGAGAACTACAACACATCGCCGCCGCATTTCGGCCCCATTCAGCACAAAAAAAAATGTAACCCACAGCAAGAATGAGAACGAAGAGCAGAATATATATATATGTATATAATTAATAATAATATACAATAAAAAGCGATGGGATGGAATACCAAGAAAAGATCAAGGCAGACCAGAAAACCCTCATTTTAAGTCGGTTTAGCTAACGTGCATTGCTTTGATTGAGTTCAATCAAACTCAGCGTGCGGGGACAAGCGCATTTACGAGAGGAAGGAGGAGGGAGGCAAAAAGGGAAAAAAAACCACCATACTCATCAGCAGAAGGAAAAATATTCAAAATCAAAACAAAAAAAACTGTTTTCTGCCGTTGTACAGTCGTTCAATTTCCTTTCACCTTATTGTTCCGTTTTGTTTGCTTGTTTGTTTGTTTGTTTGTTTGTTTTTGATTTTTGTTTCTTCCTCCCCGGAGGAAGCCAGGATGTCCCTTCCGTCGCTGTGGTCTAGTTTGTGCGTTCTGCACCCTCGTGTGACCACCGACACAGCGTCTCTTCTTGATTCGTTTTTAATTTAGTTCCTTTGTGCGCTTGTCCCCCCCCCCTTTGTTTAGTCCCTTCTTATTTGTTATTAGATCCGCCTTTTCCGCGCCGCCGCCCCACGGCGGTGCGTCCGACGGAAAAGTGTCACACATCCCACCCGTAAAGCCGCTACCACTCGCTCCTGCCAAGGCGCCCGCCGTTGTTCTGCAACATTCTTCCGTGCACGCCGTCCCGCAGACGGCCGCGCAAAACGCCGAGGTCTTGCTTCAAGACATCGAGTCGCGTCAACAAAATATTTTTCGCCAGGCCGTATGAAATATGACCCTCGCCCAGCAACCACGGCGCGGCGTGTCGCACCATGTTGAACTCCGGGTTCAGATTCATAATAAACGACTCCAGCACGAGAACAGAGAAAAGAAGTGCCACAAATGGTGGATCCATTTGGACGTGGTTCTCGCGAATGCACTCAAATAAGGACTGCAAAATGTTGGTTACCGCAAAATCCGAGGATTTCTTGGGACGCCAGTGTTCAAAGAGCCAATCCACCTCTTGCTCAAACTTCTTCCTCTCCACAAACTTCTGCGTGGTGCCCATGCGCAGCAAGGAGGAGCAGCACAAGTCGGACTTCCAGCGAACAAAGGACTCCATCAAGTCATGTGCGAGGTCAGCCTCGGCTGGACTAATACGTTGGCAGAGCCCTACGTCGATGAGCGAAATTCGCGGATCATGGGGATCGGAGGTGTCGATGAGAATATTGCCAGGGTGCATGTCGCCGTGCACAAAGTTGTCGTGCAGCAGCATCTTACACCACGTGTTCAAGCCTTTGCGAGCCAGGATATCCCGCACATACTCTTCCTGTGCGCTAAGAAACTCAGGAGAAGCTGGTTCACCTTTGCAGAAGGACTCTACCAGCACCCGCTGCGTGGAAAAGAGCGGTTTTGGGAAGTCCACAAAGGACTCATGCCTAAAGTTTTCGCGGAAGATGGATAGGTGTTTCGCTTCCACACGGAAATCCAACTGAGCGGCGAGGTGGTCTCTCCACGCGCGCGCCAGCGACGGTAGTTCATACATTTCAAGGGACGGGAAGTACTTGTCTAACAGACGTGCCGTTTCCATAATAATGCGGAAGTCTTTCAGAATCGTCTCCACAATTTTGGGGTGCATCACCTTGACGACAACCTTCTCGCCCGTCTGACGCAATCTGGCCATGTGTACCTGCCCTATCGAACCCGAGCCCACTGGCGTCGGTTCGATCTCAGAAAATAGTTCAGAGGGGTCTTTTTGGAATTCCTCACGAAGCACCTGCAGTGTGGTGGTGTACGGGTGAGTGTCCACCTCGCTGTACAGTCGTCGAAACACAGAACGAAACTCGGGTGAAAATATGTCATTCCGGGTGCAGCTCCATTGCCCGGCCTTCACAAAGGCTGGACCAGCGCGCTCCACCGCCCGCAGGAGCAATTCCAGCCACCGAAGGTACCACCCCCTTCGAATTCGCATCACGACGTAGAGAACTGCAAGCGGGAAAAAGAGCAGAAACAATTCCACGATACGGCCTGCAACTGACAGCGACCCAGGCTTCATGAGAAGTTTTCCATCAAGGCGCATCGAGCCATACTCGTCAAAGACCGGATAGGATATGGAAATCGACGGCTGTGTACTTTTACGATACTCTACATAAATGCCAAGTCCACCAAGCGAGACAACAGGAACCCCGACGAGAGTGACGAGTGCCCTGCGCCCCAAGAAACGGCGAAAGAGCATCTACTATGTGACAGACCCTAAGACCACCAAGAGGGAGAGAGAGACCCCCCTACTCCTGCTTTTATTGTACCAGGCACCGCTCTTCAGGAAACACCAGCATGCATTCGCAGTGGCGCACGCACACGGATGCGAGAATGCAATTATGCATGTGTGTACCAAAGAGAGAAGGAGAAAAAGAAAGAAAGAAAAAAGACGAAAGGAGGCAGCACTTATCTGGCCAAGTTTTTCCCTCACCCTTTTGAAGTTGTGTTTTTGAGCCACTTTCATGCGTTTTCCTGTGTTGGGGCGGAATAAATAAATAAATAGTGTATTTTTTTTTCGTTTTACGGCGGCTGAGAAAGTCACCTCCCAACTTCTTCTTCTTCTTTTTTCCCTCTTTGTGTTCGCGGTTTCTTTCACCACATTCCGTTTCTTCCTGTTCTTGGTTTGTTTTGGGTTTGGTTCTTGAGTATTATCTGGGCGCGAGCGGGGGCAGCGGCAGTACACCCACGGCATCAGAAAGGCACATGCACACGCATACTCACCCGCACACTTCTGCGAACTGGAAGTTCCGCCCTTTGCTGTTGATGTTTACCGACTCCAGCAACCGCAGCCCCGTGTGCGCGTGTGTTCTCGTGCCTTCCCCCCTTCATCATCCGTTTGTTTCCTCCGGGCATCTCTTTTTTCCCCCCCCCTTCCCCCCGCTCCCCACTTCCCAGTGTTTTCTTCGTTGCGTACTCGCAGTAGTGGTCAACGTACGTTGCTTTCTCTCTCTCACTTCCCCTTTTTTTCTCTCTCTTTCTTTTCCTCGGTTTCGTCGCTCTACTCCGGCTGCACTTCCTCACGGATCGCACTCAGCACCTGCCAGTGCGTTGCACGCCAACCCGTAGGGCACCCCCTCCCCCCACGACACACACACACACACATTTTGCCCTCGCCTCTCCTTCGGCATTAATCCTCCTCTCCCCCCCCCCTCTCTCCACCGCTCAGGCGACCCATGAGACGCGCAGCAGCGCCTCCTTGGCCTTTTCCTGATTGCCCTGCGCTAACTCTAGGAAAATGACTAGCATGTGATACGCAAGCACCACACTCTGGTTGCCGGTGTTGCTAGTCGTTCCTCCTCCCTCCTTCTCCTTGGCCGCGCGGCCCTCGTAAACCTTCGCCAAGAGCGACTCTACAACGGAGGTGGCCTGATTCCACAGACCATTTGCGATATGTGTGATGGCCAGGTTGACGAAAAGCGCCTCCACACGACCTTGCTGGTGGCTGTCAAGGGGCTCCGACGAGGAACCGAGAACGAGGCTGGAGAGGGACGAACGACGAAGCACCTTCAGGGCGCGTTCGGGTTCATTGAGGTGGATTAACGCCTCCACCATATACGACAGTAGGGCAGCGTGTAGGTTTGGCGAGAGTGGGCGACGCTCGTGCAAGCTAAGAAGGTCGTACCCCACGTTGACCACAACGGTGTAGTTCTTTCGGCATATCTCAAGGGCACACCAATAGAACAAGGCGAAGTGAATAAGCTGGAAATTATGGGGAAAGGCTTCCATGGCACTAGCAGCAGTGTGGCCCTGCGGCAACAGGAGCATCAGTGCATTCTGAACCGTACTGCACACCAGTGTCTCTAATGCGGTACTGACAGAGCTATCCTTAGGGTCGGCGAGAGGGCCTTGAGTGATAGTGGCCCCGGGCAAAATGAGATATTCGTAGTTGGGAAACAGTTTGCCGTTACGTAGCTGCTCTGAAAAGTGGTCCTGCATGCGTTCATACTCCTCCAGAGCCGTTTTATGCGCCTCTTTCTGCAGCTTAGCAACAGCAGCCTCTGCAAACCGCACCCAAAACAGCGGAGACTTCTTCATAAACTCCTGCACGGAAAGAAAACAAGTAATGGCACTGTCATGCTCACCACGTAATAACGCACAAAGACCTGCGTTGTAAACAATGGGGTGCCGCATCAACGGGGTGTTGCATTGCGCAACGGCTTTTTCTGCCTTTGCAAAGCAAAGGGACGCCACGTTCATTTTGGCATCACCCATTATCAGAACTCCGACATTGTTAAAGTAAACAGCCCGGTCTGCGTCGGAGTTGTGGGGCATTTCATGAATGGCGCTGGAGTCGGCAAAGGTCCCTCTTATCATACTGAGAAGGGCCGGATCTTTTGTAAACTTGCCCATGGCTTCCGTGACCACTTTCTGAATCAAGTCCTCATCGGAACGCTGACGGTGATGTGCCTTGGTCGGAATACGTGTAATTGTCTGTAAGAGGCACAATACACGCCCCAGGACCGCGGGCTTAATACTGTTGTGCATCCCAAGCAAGCCACGCAAAATAACTGCCGCCTCGTTTAAGAGTCCGGACCGTGCCAGAAGCAGCGCACGATTAAAGTGCGCCGTCTCATGCCCTTCATACAGCAGGGCAACAGGATGCTTTGAATCCCCCTCCTTCTCATTCAGCGCAGGGAGGCCCTCTGTCGAGTTATCGGCCAGCGCCGCGATGGTCTGCTCCACATCGGCGTGGTTCTGCAGCAGTCGCACAATGGCCAAATTATGTTTTGCCTGTAAATCTTCTTGTGGCAGCTTCTGGAGAATTGACTCGCACGCCTGATAATTCCGTGCCTCGAACGCTTTGTGGGCGTTCTCTAACTGCTCTTTAATGGCATCATCCGCCATTTGCGCGCTAGTCACTCTCGTTCCCTTTTTCTTTTATGCCCTTCGGTTTGTTGGTTGTTGTTGCGATGAAGTTTTGGGTTCAGCCCAAACCCAAAAGCGCGCACACCCCCACAGTAAAATAAAATAAGGAAAGCAAAGGGAGAAAAGCGAACAACAAACAAACTCTTGTGGCAGGTGTGATAAACTCGTCGAGGTCAGACATAAATCTCTTCTTTTTCTTCTTCTTTTTCACTTACCCACTCCCCGGCTGGTTTTAGACGGCTACTATCCCTGCAACTTTTTTCTATTTCTTTTTCGTTTTCTTTTTCCTTCGGCCGAAGGTTGCCGGCCGAGCAACTTCGGAGCGTGCAGGCGCCCCCGCGCCGACGCTCGTGTACATATCGCTGCGGCGGCACCACCCAACGCGGGCGCCCCCCTCATCGTTCTTTGGGTGGCAGCAGCATGCGGAGGAACTCCTCCTTTGACACGCGGTTGTCGTGGTCGACGACGTCGGCCTCCTCAATCATCGCCCTCAGGACATCCTCCGGCACGTCCTCTCCAACCTCCTCCGCCACGCGCTTGAGGTCGTCGAGGGTGATGTAGTCGGAGTTGCCCCTCGTGAAGTGCCGAAAGGAGAGCTGCACCTCCTCGCTGTCCTCGGCGAAGAACTTCTCCTTCATAATGGCCTCGAACTCCGGCAGGATGAGGTTGCTCGAGACACCGCTCTTGTCCATCTCCGCCACGAGCTTCTTGATGACGTCCTTCTGCGGCTCGTACCCGAGGGCGCGAAGGACCACCTTGAGGTCGTTGGGCGTGATCGTCTCTGTCCCGTCCACGTCCAGGATGTGAAACGCCTCGGCAATCTCGGCCTTTTGGCTCTCCGAGAGGTCGGGCGGCAAGCGCTGCGTAGAGGGCCGCGAAACGTCGTTGTTGCTCATCTGAACCCCCGCCGCGCACGCGCCTCACTTCTGCTAAAAGCCGCCTGCACCTGCCAGGCGCCGAGGTAAAGCTCTCAGAGCGGGGAGGAGGGGTGGGTGGGGCGCGCGGCGCACGGCGAGCAGGCGCCTCTTCCCCGGCGGGACTAAGTCTGCCGCAGCGGGGGCACGTCAACACAAAACACACACACACAGAAAAAAAAAATAATAATAATAATAATAATTAGAAAACAGCAATACACAAATATACGCGTAAGCGGGACACAATCCAAGCTCCCATGCGAATTCCGTACCACAAACATCACAACTAAAAAAAAGAAAAAACTTCGTCTACCCTCCACTTCATGTAAACTTCTTTTTTTGGGGGCGGACTTGGCTTTGGCTACGGTTTGAGGCGGTGAAAAGAAACAACGCGCCACCCGACCTCGCCGCGACCTCGTCGCCGCTCCACTTCACATCTGTCCCGCAGAAGAAAAAAAATTCATCCACAGGGGACTACAATGAGCTTTCCCGCCTGCAGAGTCATAGAAACAGAACAGATGGCGAAGAATACATTTCGAAGCAACGTGCGGAGAAGCAACCAACACACACACACACACCCACGGAGACCTGCAGAGATGGATATATATATCCGTCTGGGGGAAGTAACAGACAAAGTAAGACGCTTTGTTTTCTTTCACAGCCCCCTCCGCTTTTTTTAATCGTCCACAACTCGGCTAAACGACTGTGCCGCCGTGGGGGCGTAGATGCGTTGGTTATGCAACTCGCACGCCGCCTAACGTCAGCCAGAGGCGCATCCGCCGGAGAGCGAGCCCTTTGGAAGTCCGTGAATGTTGGACCCACGCGGGGCGCGGCCAACGCTGCGACCACCGCCGAAAAGACCGGGCCGCGTCGTCGATGTGTACTCCTGCATGTGTTGCGAGACGGGCTCGGAGGAAAAAAGAGTGGCGAAGAACAGCCACACGAGACGCACAATGGAGAGGAAAAAATCGACAAGACTAAATGGCTTGGAGTCAACGACTCGGCCGTTCGAAACGTATGGCATTTTCGCCGCCGCCACCACTACCCCCCAGCAAGTCTTCCCTTGCACTGTCGCGCCAGTGAAGAGAGGGGGAGCAGGGGAATACCTTCCCTGCAGAACTCTACCTATGAGAAGCAAGAGCAGGAAACAAACGAACATCGGAGGAAACAAAGGAAATGAGAGCGAAAAACAAAAACAAAAACGCAGGAGCAAAAATTACACGGCCGTTGTTGAAGGCTCGCCATTAAAGACCCGGAAAATCTATAAATGTACGGAGAGTTAACTAGGGCTGTTTCTTTTTTTTTTGTTTTGCATTCATTAACCGACACTGCTTAAGCGGTCATCTTCTCTTGGGGTTTCTCCTGCTGCCCCCGCACAGCCGCCATGGGATCACCGCTACTTAGCGCTTGCAGCAGCACACAGGCACGGCAAAGTTTCTGACTTGTGACGTAGCCGCAGCGGCCACAGTAGCCCTGTGGATGCTCAGGCAGAGACTCCCGATCCTTTACACGCAGCCGCTCCCCAGCGCGGACGGTGTCTATAATACAACGTGGCTGAAGTATCTCCATCTCCTTCAGAAGCATACGCGCCTCACTACGGAAGGCCTCTCTGCTATAGGTGCACTCCGTGGTAAAATAATCCAAATTCTTGAGATGTGCGTAGAGAACAATCTCCTTTTCATAGGCGTACTTCAAGGGCTTTACACG
This sequence comes from Trypanosoma conorhini, assembly GCF_003719485.1. Lineage (NCBI taxonomy): Eukaryota > Euglenozoa > Kinetoplastea > Trypanosomatida > Trypanosomatidae > Trypanosoma > Trypanosoma conorhini. Next base: position 18,217 of record NW_021704194.1, on the reverse strand, counting down.
AGGAATGAGACCCTCTCCAGCCGTGATGGCGCTTGTGCAGCGAGAGAGACGTGGAAGATCCGCGCGCAAGATGTTCATTAGAATTGTCTCTGCCAAGTCATCGGCATTGTGTCCTGTCACAATCTTTGTCGCCCCAAGCAACGCCGCACCACGATCAAGCGCTTGTCGACGAAACACACCACAAAATGTACAACTATTGCGTAAGCCTGACAGCTTCACAACCTCATCCATTGTCCAGCCGTACAGTTCCTTGTACGAGAGCACACGCAGCGGGAGTTTGTACTCCGCTGCGTTGCGGTGCACCGTCTTTAGGCTATCGTCACGGTACCCGGTGATCCCCTCGTCAATGCTCAGCAGGAGGAGCCGCAGCCCGTACCCATGACGCTCATTCAGTAGCTTCATGAGATGCATCAGAACCGTACTGTCCTTGCCCCCGCTTGCGCCACACGCCACAATGTCGCCTGACGCGAAAAGCTTCTCCGCCACTATCGTTTCATGCACTTCCTCCTCAAACAAGTGGAAGAAACACGTTCGGCACAAAAGTTGTCCGTTGCGAGGCCGCTTCACGGCGGGCTTTCCTTCACCGCAGCGATTGCAGAGCCGACGCGGCAGCATCCCGCTCCCTCACCACCCGCCCCCAGCCGGTCAATGGAGGTAAACTAAACCCGGTGGCGCTGCCCGTAGAATATGTGTATATGTGTAGTATATGCGTGTGTGTCGAGACTGCAAGAGCGGTTGACGGATGCAGAAGAATCAAAGAAGGGGAAGGAAAAAAAAACAGCAACAACGAAAAATACAACTACACTCGTGAATGTGCATGAACACACAACCAAGTATTGGTTCATTCTCGACTATCTCCCCCCCCCCCAACACCTCACTTTCTCCATGTTCTCCACCCCGATCGCTGAAAGATCAAGAAGAAAAGAAGAACGAAAAAGGAAGAGAAAAAAAAAACGTCGGCTGCAGAAACTCTAGAAGCAAGAGAAGCGTCCGAAGAAGAATGCACCACTCAGCCGCTCCCAAGAAGGGCCGCTGAGACCTCCGGCGCTGGCACAGGACCCCTTGTATGGATCAAGGCCGCAGGCTGCTGTTGGAGAAGGTGCGCAATCGTCTCCCCTGTGTCCTTGCTCAGAAACGGCGTCCCTGCCGGAGCATCTCGTCCTTCGCTCCTGGTGCCCTTGCCCCGGCCCGCACTACAACCGATTTCACGTGGGTCGGCTGGAGTGTTCATCGCAGAGAGGTTCACCAGGGTGTTTTTCTCATTTTTGCCACCCGTAAACGCCAATTGCGGCAAACGCGTACCCTGCCGCACTGCGCGCGACCACACAAACAAATCCTCCACCTTTGCTTCTAACCGCTGAAACGCCTCCTCCGTCGGAAGTTTCTCTAGTCGGGTTTCAATATCCTCCAGGTTATAGTGAGCCGTCTCTGCACTATTTGCGGCGCCAACCACCAACGCATGGAGAGTTGACAACTCAGCCCGAAGAAAAGTAAGAGCACCTTCCAGCGCCGCCCTTGATCTTTCATGCGTGTCTCTTTCAACAGCCAACGCCTCGTAAAGTTCTCTGTTCATCGACTCCAATCGGGAGACGCGTTCCAACAGCTGCGGGTCATTCAAAGACGCCAAGCCTCCCCCGCTCTCCTTTGCGTTGAGGCATTCCTCATTCCACGCACTATCTGCGCGCTTCCTCGGCTCCGTGTTCGACGTGCCAAAGGGCGACGAGCATGCCCCGGTTCCCACAGATTCACCCGCCGTCGACAGTTGTTCGTCGTTTCGCTGACAAGAAGAAGGCGGGAGTGAGCAGGAACCGCGGCGCTGGCCAGAGCGCCGCTTGGGACCTAACTGCGACAAGGCCATCGTCGGCTTCGCATCATTCGCGGTTGCCCTTTCGCCTGGCCTGGTTCGCAAGTCCAAATGAAAGACCTGCGGGGCGTTCCCGTCGCTCGGGGCGCGCGAGGGAATCAGCGCCTCGGCGCAGGAGGACCCCTCAAGCGTAGAAGGAACAAACGAGTCCGAGGTGCGAGTGCGCGCCGGGGCCCCGTTGGATTCCGCCCTGCCGTCACTGTTGTCTCCGCTGGGGCCGCAGCTATTACACAAGGCAACGTGCGCCCGCATGGAGGAAATCCCCAGTTGAACACCGCAGTAGGGGCACGTCGAAAGGGTGCTCATGGCGGCAATGAATCCGCAACGAATACCAACGACACAAGTTGTCGTCGTCGACCTACCCTCCCCCCACAATTCTTTTTAAAGATGCCTAGCAGAACACACACACACGCACGCACACGCAGAGAGACAAAAAAAAAAGGTACCTCGATAGCTGAGCAAGAACAAATACAACACATCCATGTAGATAGAAAAGATAGATGTACGGAAGGAAAGATAACGGGAGGGATGTCTGGCCTTCAGCGGGCACCCCAGGGGAGTGCGAAAGGAATATAAATGAGAATGGCGAGGCCGCTCCCCTTCTACAAAAATTTGGAAGAGAGAGATGATGACGCCGATAGCGGAACATGTAAAGCGTCAAAAGCTGCGAGTTAAACCTCTTCTTTTTTTCGCCGAGCATTCGTTGGTGATGGGAAATTTGCTTTTCTAGGCAAAGGAGCCAACTTGCGACCGCGGCTACCGGGCGAAGCACGAACAATTCCGAGTTTTCTGTCCAAAATGTTGCCACCAAACCCATTTTGTTGGCCTCTCAAACCAAATCTAAGACCGGAAGAGGGGCTCTCGCGTGGCTGCAGAACACCCGAGGAGGGTTTTCTCTTGCACTGCAGCGATGGCCTTCGGGTGGTGGGCTTCCCAAGCAACAGCGAACGCCGTCTCTCCGCCTCAGCTTCCTTAAAGGAGGCCAGTGCTGTGGACCTGAAGGAGCTCACTCGCTTCTGCGTTGGCGAGTGGCCCAGGTCAGGAGGAAAGTGCACCGCTTGCTTCACTGCCACAACAGGATTTTTTTTTGCCTTCACCATGTCGACAAATTCCTCATTTGGTGCGCCCACGACGTGTAAAAGACGCGACGAAGTCTTTTTCTCAAGAGGCAGCGCCATTAAAATCCGGCCCTCTGCTCCGCCACGATGCGTGGCAGGCCCAGTTTTTGGTCTCCGGCGGTTGGGTACGAGGTCGTTGCTTCGGGTTGGCTTCGCAGAGAAGCGCTTCCCGTGATCCGTCCCGTAGGAACTCACTATTGTCTTTGAACTGTCCTGTGCATCAGTCTCCTGTGTGCCGCGCCGCGTTCGGTGCTCAGACGCGTATCGCCTCATAATCCACGGCACAGCTACTGTGCCCCAAAGCACCTCAAAGATGTCATCCACCGCATCCTGCGTTGCCGTCGAGCACGGCACATTTTCCTTGTTGTTTTCAGTGCACGGCGCATCCATCGTTACACTGTCGTTGTCGCAGGAGGGTCCAGTGCGCCCCGAGCATTGGGCGCCCGTCCCCTCACTCGACAATCCATTGATCACAGTCCCACTGTTGTTTGCCACTATATGAAAAGGTTTTATATGCCGCGCCGGATTCAGAGGGCTTCTTGGAGAAGCGCCTACCAATAGCGCCCTTCCCACGACACACAACGAGTTTAGCTGCACTGACGAACGCCACTCATACACCTCACTATTCAAAACACCCTGGAGGACGTGCTCCCCGCGCGCAGGTCTGTAGGGGTTCCAGTCCACTCTGGGTCCACCTGCAGCCTCGGCAAGAGCCTCCTTACTACAGATGCTACACAACAGACGCTGCCACAAATATCCGAGTTGTTTTTCGGTGCCACCCTCCAGCACCGCGCTGAACCCGGCACACCAGTCATAGTGGTCAGCGCCTCGCACACACGTCATTCATTGACCGCCGGAAAATAGTGCGAACCCTGACTTCTTGCGCCTGCGTATGTGTGTATGTGTGTGTGTCTGGACGCACGGTGGTGCGAGCACCTCCTTCCTTCCTTTCAAAGGCGCAAAGGAAGTGACAGAGCCCTCTTTTTTTTTTTTTTAGAACAGCAAGAAGAAAGAAGAGCGTGAGATCCCGCGGCCGACGAAACAAAAGGAAAAGAACAACAACAAGGCAGAAAACCCCCACCAGCACCAGCGCCCGGGAAACAAAAAAAAAAAAGAGAGAGCAACAATTCAGCGGCGGTTCAATTCGGTTCGTAGCAGAGAAACACACACGCACGCAGGCTTGCACACGCGATAACCGCCGTGGGAAGGAGTAGTAAATGAAATGGGCAGAGGAAAAGAAGGGAGGCAGAACGCGCCACTCGTTTCTTCTCATTCCACGCGTCGCCAAAACAATAAGATAAAAAGAAATAACGATATGATTGTTATTTGCTGCAGTAATCGTTTCATGATTTTTTTTATTTTGTTTTTGCTTCGTTTTACCCGTTCCCTCCTCCCCAGTCTGCTTGTGTTCTCCAGGGTGAAGAAGCTGTGCCGGTGGCAATCACAACTTCAGGCGCCTTTGACCCATGTACGCACGCACGTGTGCAAGTTTCTATCTCTTGGAAGACACCGCAGGGGCGGCCTTCGGTGTCTTTTTCTTCTGCATCCGCCAAAGCTTAGCGATGGCCGCCACTCGCTTGTTGTACTTCTTCTTCTGAACGGCATGGGCATGCGGGTGCCCCTTTCGCACGTCCGTTCGTAAACGGGGGCCCGTCGTTTTGGATCGCAGAGAGGCAGGCGCCGCACACAAGCTGCGGGACGCCGCTTGCCGCCTCTGAGGCCGCCCCCTGGGTGTTCCCTTCAGCGCCTTATGGCTATTCCTTGCGGCCGTCTGCGCCCTCGTCTCGCCGGAAGCGACCGCTTTCTTCGGCGGCGCCGGCGCCAGCCGCTGCTGCTTCTCCCCTGCCAGCAACCGCGAGGCGCGGACTTGTCTCCGTGAGGCGGGGGAGGCCCCAACAGCAGGTGGAGGATGCATCTTCGGTGCGCCGCGCTGCGGCGTCGTCGCCTTTGCCGCCGACGCGGGAAGCCGCCGTGTGCTCAAGCACCGAGCGACGCAGAGCACAAGTAGGGCGTTGCCGCCCCGAAATGCGCAGAGCCGACGGAGCATGCGTGACGGCTGTCGCGGCGCACGATACGCAACGGATACGGGCGCGTGTAGATCGCAGGAGAGGGCGCGGGGCAAGAAAGAAGACAAGGCCTCCCCAGTGCGTCAACTCCCACTCCCGCTCCCGCCCACAGACAACAGCAGCGGAGAGGCGGAGAGACACGCTGCGGTCACGCCTCAATTCGCGAAAGAAAAGAAGGGGAGAAAGAAGACGGCCATGCGCAAACTGGCAGAAAAACAAACAAGGAAACACAATCGCAGCTCCCTGCGTAAAAATAATAATAACAATAATACATCTGCAATAGGGCAGCTGAAGGAGCAGAAAGATGCACACAGAGCGCAACATATGTTTAAGTATGAAAGCAGCAGACAGAGTGCAGGAAGGAAATTCATAAAAAGAGGAAAGAGTAACAGCACAACGTAAAAATACGACCGGCCTCACGCAGAAAGTACACATCATTTGTCACGGAGGAGGCAAGATATCATGATTTTCGCAAAAATACGCCAATGAGCGCTGCCACAGCAGCAACGACACCGACTCCCGCCAAACCAGTGGCAGTTAAAGTCATAGTCACTTCTGTATCGATGTACTGCTTCAGCGCAAGCGCCTGGCGGTGATCCGGCTGAATTTTAAGCATTCGATTGACACATGTCAAAGCCTTGTCGTAGTTGCGAAGCTTAATCCATCCAATAGTTAGGTAGTAGTACTGAATAAGGAGATCACCCGTGGGGTCCGCCTTTTGCTTTTCCGCCTCTCTCTCTTTTTCCTGTTCCCCCACGCCAGCTTTGAGCTCCTCCTCCTCCTCCTCCTCGCCGTCGCAGCCGCTGCCTTCGGGTGGGGCAGAGGCCCCGTGCAGCACCCTACCGCGCGCCACCCCGGTTGGGGCGGACACCTGCCCAGCCGTCAGCAAACTCGTCTCGTCCACCGCAGCCCCCTTCAAGTTTTCCAGGCGCTCCTTCCAGGAGACGTACAGCAAGGACTCCATGAGACGCACGCCCTCCTCAATGTACGAGGCACGGGAGTGCATGACCAGAAGACACGCGTACTCAAGCGCAGCCTCCGAGTCTGCTACATTGCACTCGTACTTGGCGCGGACCCGCTCCAGAGTCTCATCGAGCCCCACCAGCTCCTGCGACGAAGGGAACAAGATACGCTTCACGCTGGGGTCATTGTGGATCAGTTCTTTGATGGCGTTGGAAGCAACCCTCATTACTACCTTTTTAATATATGACTAGTTATCTTCGTCTATATTTACCTTGGCTGTTGCTCCAGTTGCGTTTCTCCTCTTCTCGACCGGCACACGCCCCCTCAGAAACGTAAAGTACGTGCTATTCCCACTCGGTGTGAGCAGCTGCGGAAAGCGCCAGCTGTGCCGGCGCCGGAGACTCCGCAAAGGAACAACAACAAGCAAAAAATATTCGCACTCCGCAAAAAAAAAAAAAAATGTAAAAACTTCAGGGGGTCACGACCCTTACGCACGCGCCCCCAGAGTTCAACTCGCGCAAAAGCAAACCGGGCATGAAGACGAAGGAGTCAACACCAGCCAACAAACAAACAAAAAAAAAACAATATGAAAACAGCAACACTAGCCGTACTGAACAAATGTGTTGCCTGCCTCCTACGAAGAATTATCTTGGGACAACTTAAGAGAGTCTTTTAACGTCTTTGTGAACTCCGCGCCGCGCGCCGCCGCCTGCTGCCCCGTGTACTTCACAAGATACGTTGCGACCCCGTCATTTTTTGGCACGGTGAAGATGACGTGAGTGTCCTCGGCCTTTGTCAGATGAAAATTACTGCACAGTAGCAAGTTGAGGGCGTAACCATCGCGCACAATCAAGCGGTAACGACACTTTCCTACTTCCTCCCCCTCCCCGGCCTTTGGGGCGTCGTGCCGCTTCACCTTTGCGTCACCGGCGCCACACTCCACCCAACTTTTCGTGTCCGACTTAAACACAAACAGCTTACACGACACACATGCTAACACGTCTTCGGCCGAAGGCGTGACAGGAGCCGCATGCGCAAGTACGTCGCCCTTGGCAAGCTTCTCGTGTGGTGGTGCTTCCCTCTCTGCGTCGACAGCAGCCTTCGCCAGCTGTTCTTTGGCTGCCGCAAAAGCGTTTGTGGCGCCGCCGAAGTTGAAGGCCCCGCCAAATAGGGACCTCCCCGCACCAGTCTCAGTCCCAGCGGCAACAGCACCGTCAGTGGTCTTGTTGTTGTTGTTGTTGTTACTGTTATCGTTTTTGTTGCTGGCGCCGGGGCTGGTGTCGCTGCTGCCGCCGGTGGCGGTGGTGGCAGTGGTGGCGTTGTTGCTGCTGTCGCTTGGACCAAACATTTTGGAAAGCGCTGGCGCCCCCGCCGGCGAGATGCCGGCCACCGCCTTGAACGCCCCCTTCAGCGACGGCGGGGCGTCAATCGTCGGCGCACGTTTCACCCGCGCGATACGCCGCTGCGCCATTGTCTCGGCATCGGCGTACTTTGGCGTGTCGTCCAGCTCCTCGTCTCTCTCATTTAGCTCCAACGCCCGCCTTTTGCGGCTTTCAGAACCATCCGCCATTGAAGTAAGCCTCGCCCCGATTGAGTATTTGCCGCCGCGGCAGCTGGTTTCTTCGCTCGCTTGTGTGTGTGCGTGTGGGGAACCCGACGCTAGTACGCTGCCCCGCCCGTCCCAGACAACCACACATACACGGCACACAAGCACAAAAAAAAAGGAGAAGGGGGGTGCAAAAGAAAAAGAAAGAATGAGACAAATTGTGTGTAGCTGAGCAAAAAAAAAAACAGAGGCACAAACAGACGGCACCGCCCATGCCACCGGTGCTGCTTGGCACCTCCGTGCGTCACCCCCCTCAAACGGGACAGACAGAACAGGTACACCCAACAACCGAAACATGAGAGATCAGTGCATATAGTCTACATTCAGAGTCCGCGGCTAATAAAAAACGTGTGGGGAAGAAGGGAAAGCGAGTGAGTGGACGTGCGCGCACACGCACACCGAGAGTGGGCGCGACGTGCGTGCTCTCACTTTTTCCTTGCACCGCCTGAATCTGCCTTCTCCAGCTCCAACTCCAAAAGACTTGAGTGAACCTTCGGCAGAATTCCCCCACCAAAGAGTACAATACGTTTCCCTTTTTCACTCACGCACCCAACGCAGCCGCTGCGTCCCACAAATTCATCCTTGTCAAAAGAAAGCACGGACCACTTGAAGTCCGTCAGGGAAAGCTGAAGAATTTGAGGCAAAGGACCCTTCTCATCCTCTCCAAGACACACTACCAGGCACCCGCTTGAGACCGCCGCCGCGCAGCCTTGGCGCCGGGACGGAACGCTGATGCACGGCTGGCACATCCACCGGTTCTCTCCCCCGCGCAGCGACAAGACGTGAAGATCACTCTGCAGCGAGGAGGCAAACCCTCCGAAGACCAGCAGCCGCTCACCCACCAGGTCGAACGCAACCGCCGCATCATCGCGCGGCGACGGCGGAGTTCCCTCCTTAACCTCAACCAACTCCCACTCTGCCACACCTTGATCAACCAAGGTACCCAATCTCAGACGCCAAACATCATTTAACCTACTTTTGCCATTAAAACCGCCAAAGAGATAAACCACCGGGCTCGGTGCTGCGCCTTCCTCATCGCCAGCGGTTCCCAGTACCATCCCATGGCAGACCCGCGCCGATGGCGCTGGTCCAGCGGGTGGTATCAGCGTCCACGAGGAACTCATCGTCTCCTTGCCACTTGTGTTAGTGGTATCCGGGCTTCTTGGGGCGAGCAGCCAAAGTTTTTTGCTATATGCCTCATCATTCCAACCACCAAAGACAAGGCAATAGTCGCCAAAGGCGACAGCGGCGGCGTCCCGTATCCTTTCCGGTAACGAAGGCCCCTTTGACCATAGCTTTGTGGAGAAGTCAAACTCAGCCAGCTGTGAAAGGCCACGGCCAGTTCGTGGGTCATAGCCGCCACAGAGATAGACTCTTTTCTCAACGCAGGCTAGCGCGCCTCCGAGCACCTCCCTAATAAGTTCACCAGCATGCGGGAGAACCGACTTCGCAGGGGCGGACTCGCTCCATTCATACTTGTTGAGCTTGCGATGAAATAAGTCCGCTGACATGTCTCAAACCTCGTGTGACGCACCCTACGTAGTTGCAGAGAAGTAGCAGAGTCGCGGTGGGAATCAGCAACAAGAATAAAACAACAACAAAAAAAATGCACCCCTCACAATTCTGGGAACGAGTGCTACTGGTTCGCATAATGGCAAAGGCAATATAATGAGTCAACTCAGTCAAGTAGCTTTTCTCATCCCCTCTTCCTCTTTTTTTTATTTTTTTTTCCTTGAGGAGTTCATGTGGGAAGAAGAAACGAGTCCCACCTGGACGCTGCGGCGCGGCAGCGCACACATATGCACATTACTAGCAAGGCCGCGTTCCCACACCTTTTCCTCAACCCTTCAGCGCCCCGCGAGTTAGACTAGCACACCCGTTTTTCACTTGGTTGGTTTTTTTTCCTTTTTTCCTTTTAGTGATGTTTTCGTCTTTCTTTTCGATAGAATGAAAGAGAGCGCACGCGCATGCCAGAGGGGCGCGGTGGGAGTTAGGCGTTGGACCACTGTCTTCCGTTTCATTGGAGGTGCAGCTCTTGCCCTTCAAGCGCTGTTTCTCGTTTGAGTAAGGCCCTCTTTCTTTTTCTTTTTGCTTGCCTTCCGCGCTGCACCATGGACAAGCGGCAATAGCTGCTACACGACGCAGCACTTGGAGTTGGCCTTCGTGTAGCCGATGCGGCCCCGAATCCGCCGCTCCAGTGAGGCGGGGATTTCCGTCGCGCCTCCCAGAAGAAAATTCACAAAGGCTTCCACCTGGGCTGGAGTAAAGCAGCCGAAGCACACGCCCCCATGCTTACTGTAAAGCAAGACATTCCCAGCGTACACATGCCCACCTACGTGGGAACACGGATACACGTGAATCGATTCATGCTCGCCCCTCTTGGCCTTGATAGACTGGCGCAGAAGTTCCACCAAAACGGCGCCACAGTACCCACAACGGTGATCGCGAGAACGATGGGAACAAACAAACACAAACAACTCATTCGAGCGATCGCAGCATACCGCCCCCTTCGATTCCCAAGGGAGCTCCCCTTCCGTGATGCAAGAATACTGTGTAATGAGCAGCGACGACAAGAGCTCTTCATACTTAAATCGCAAAATACACGCGTCAGGGCCGGGACGATAATAAACGGTGAGCTTCTTGCCCCCCGACGAAGTGACAGCCTTTTCTAGTGCAGCGTACCCCGGAACATTGCCGGTTTTCGCGTCCCACTCCCTTGCAGGCATGTCTGTGGCGAAGAAGACATGTTCCGTGAACGCCATGCTGCCTGGGAGCTTCTCCGGCAGGGGCCCACAGCACTCCTCTCTGCCAAATCCAAACTGCGACGGATCAAGGCCCTCAATGTCCTGTAGAGTCTCCTCTGAGAGGCGAGACACGATCTCGTCCTGTGAACTCTCAACAAATGCCATCCTTCTGGCTGTGTTGCTTTAAAGGCTCGTAAGGAGAGTAAGTTTTTTTTTTTAAAAAAAAGTAATAATAATAACAATGTCGCAGCGGCACTCGTGGTTGCAGCAATAGTAACAGTCACAGTGCTGGGGAGAGGGGGAGGAATGACGGGGAAACGAAACTCACCCCCACTTCGGATGCGACGTCACCACGCAGAAGTTTCTTCATTGCCGTATCCTCGTCGCCTCCTCCTCCCCCTTCCTTCCTTCCTTCCTCCGTTGCAAACGTCAAAAGCCACTCCGCCGCACTAATGCTCCGCCGAACCCGACCCCGCGCCACGAGCACTGGACCTGGCACTCAGCGGGTCCGCCAGTGGTGGCCTTTTCAGCATCATCTTCGGCACGCAGTAGGGGAAGACGAGGGCGTTGCACACCGGGTTGGTGGATTTCTCGCCCACCGTCGTCGTCTCCCAGCTGTGCTCCCTCCGCAGCTTCCCTATCTTCGCCAGCTCCAACTGACGCTGACGATGGGCGGAAAGTCTATCGCGAAAGAGTGTGACGACTGGGGGCACGACAAACTCGAACTCCCGCTCGTTAAGCGAACCGTCTGTCTGAATTGTCAGGGTCTTGTGAAGACGCGGAAACCGCGCCCGCTCAATCGCAAGCTCCTCGGCGAACATCCCCCTGTTTTCCAAATGCTGCATGTCACTGGTGTGGCGGTCCTTGATAAACGCACGCAACACGTACGGGATCTTGTAGTCGGCAGGGCGCAGCCTCGGGTGTGACGGAATCACGCGGGCGAGAGGACGCAGCCCCGGCGGCGGCGGAGCACTTCTGCTCACCACCGCCCACTTGTGCAACACCATCGCTGAGAACGCCGGCCGTTCGGTGATCCGCCGCCCCCCTCCTTCCTCTCCCGGGCACCACTCGTGAACCAAACACGGGAACGCAAGGAAAGAAAGGCAAAAAAAAAAGCCGTGACGAAGCGAAGGAGATAGACAGGCGCTGAGAACACACCTACAGCGCACAGAGAAACAACAACAAGAATAATACTAAACATCGCGCAGAGAGACATGCGACACACCACCCAAAACAACAAGCATAATTTCTTGAGGTGTAATTTTCCCGGTGCGTGCTTGATGTTTTCTTCCACCGCCACCGCCGCTGCTGCCAAGCCACGCATGAGTGCAGGCGAACAAACTCCCGCCAATCAAGTGGCCCCCGCACATTTTCGTCGCGCCTGGTACAACGTCTCCGGGGAGAGTGTGCAAAACGTATCACCCGCCTCCGACATTACCTGCAGTAGCGGGGAGGGCGGGGCGGCGACGCCCATTTCCTTTGACATGTAATGCATGTTACGCAGCAGTGCAACTCCCCCCATCCCGCCGTCCAAATATGAGAGAAGACCGCCCGTGGACGGATGCAACGTCAGGGCGGCAATGGAGAGAAGATTAATGTCATCCACCGTTTCCACGCACCCATCCAGCAGCATGCTACAACTTTCATTCACGAGAGCAAACAAAAGCCGCAGGCAAATATCGCTCCGTGACAGTTTCCTTCGCCCCACAAACTCTGTTGCAACCTCCGCATTGAGTTCCCCGTGAGGGGTGTAAAATCCTCCGCGACGGCCATCCCCACCAGCAAACCCCTCCGCCTCCATTGCCGACAACACGCGGCTCGTTATGGCGGGGACTCGCCGCTCATCCATCCAACGCGGATGTCGTTCCATCACGCCTGCAATGTACGCCGTGCCGTAATGGTCAAGCAGCTGAAACGGGCCGACGCGAAAACGCAATTCCGCCGTTGCGACGTCCTCAATGAGCTGCACCTCTGCAGATGTGGCCAGTCTGCACAACGCGACAAAAAGGGCTGCCGCAAGGCGACCACCAGCATCCCCCTTGCTGACGACGTACGGCACCTCCCTGGACTGCAGATACGCCAAGGCAGAGGAGAGTGTCTCCCGCCGCCGACTTCCGCCAATATGTGGGGCGCAGAGAAGCCGAACCTCCACCATATCGCCTTCGCCCAGCGAGCGCAATTGCGACGGACGAAGAGGAGTAACAACCGCAGCGCAGTCCAACAAATCGACTGCATCCTTGACGTCCTCCGCGTCACGTGCCATCAGCAAAGCATCTTTGACTACGTCTTTTCCACTGTGACTGCGATGCTCCGCAATAAAACGAACTGTTGCAGGCGAAGAAGCCTCGGTAAAGACACAAAATGTCTCTCCCGCCTTGATGTCGCGCATATTAGTTGGCTGCGCTTCGATGATGCTTCTCTGCATGCGTGGAGTTAAAACGCGATTGTGCATACGACGAAGCGCCCTAGTCACTGAAGCGGCGTTGGTAAACTCAGTTGTTCCCAGGAGTGCCACGTACATGTTGACAGCTCGGGAGGCGGCCGAAAGAGCAGCATCTGCGTCACCCGCGCCCTTAGTGGTATCCAACAAGGCAGAGTAATCGTCCCAGCGCCGCATCAAAACATCCCTGCGGTTCCCTGTAGCAGAGAACTCCTTGCCCCATCCAAGCAAATACCAAAGACGAGTCCATTGCAAGAAGAAAAGCAGATGCATCTTTTTCCTCAACCTGTGCAAGCTACGCTCAGGCCGTAGAAGGCCTGGATAAGTCGCCTTCAAATCACTCCATGAAAGAGTGTGCAGGATGGGAACCACCAGCCCAACCCTCTCGTCGTGGCTCAGGCGACTGGATATGCGCTGTAGCACGCACGGCGCCGGCCAGACTCCAAGGCTGAGTGAAGGAAATCCAACCGTTGTTGCACTAGTAGAGACTTCCGACTCCGATACGGTCCCTCCATCACACATGAAAAACAACTCTGCTCCAATATCAAGTGCAGATCCATTCAATTCTGCCCTAAACGACACCCCACGAAGTCTGGCCTCTCGAATACGGCAAAAGAGTCTTTCCTTTTCTCTTAGCAACTCTGCACGAGTCAAATAGCCCAGTTCTAGTTCTGAGCGCAGCGGGGTAAAGAAAGGGATACCGGGCGCTGACCGGAATACAACAACAAGGCCCTCATTTAGTTCCGTCGCAGCTTCCACTTCATTCAAGGCCTGGCCGACCGCAACCGTCATGGCGCGTGCGCACCTCGGTCGCTCACGAAGCTCCAAAGTAAACGTACGACCAGCAGATTCCGAAACGTGCACTGTAACGGAGTTATTTGAGGCCGGAGCTTCCCCAGCATCCGTCCAACAAGAGAGCCGCTCATAGTGACGGACGGCCTCAGACGCAGCAGATCCAGCGGGGGATTCCATTGCCGCAACACCCGTCGTCTCAGGCTGTGGGTCCTGAGAACACCCCACTGAGGGAGCAGCATTCGTGTCGCGGTCGTCAGACGCATCCGCTGCCTGCCGTCGGTCAGTGTCTGCACTGTTCCGAGGCACACTCACCGCTGGCTCATTTTCCGACAGCTTAAACAGCTCCTCCTCTAGTTCCTGCAAAGTGCAGGCGATGTCCGTGAATGCTGGTGGCTCTCCTATTGCCAGAGAGCCCAGTGGTGGATGCGTGCCTGTTGCCGGGAAGGTGGGGCTCTCATGTGGTGGAATATAACTCCCTTCTGCCACGGCCGATGCCGATGCCGGTTGCAACTTCGATGCGGAAACAGAAAGCGTATGCCCCCCAACACCACGCCGCGCCCACAAGTCATTGATCTCCCTAAGAAGAGTGTTCAGTTCGCTGCTCGACCCCTGCGGTCCGGCGCGGTCACGCGTCCCGCCAGAGGACGTGGCCGCGTGGCGACGCCCCAGCTGGAAACGGGGAATTGTGCGGCGGCAGCGGCCGCCACGCATCCCTCGCTGCTGCCACCCTCACAAGGGAACAGGAAACACCAGGCAGAATACAAGTAAAGGAGCAAAAACAAATAAACGAACAAATAAGACATCACAGACAACAACAACGAAGAAGGTTCGTGCAACGCCACGCCTCATGTAGATGGGGGGGGGGGGGGGCTCGTAACAAAGAAAACAAAAAAATAAATATAAAAAAAAACTTTGTCCCTTCCCCTTCCCTGCGCACCCCACTGACAGAGGCACCTTTCACGGTCCTCGTTCATCGCTGAAAAACCAGGCGACGACATCCGCCTCTGATGCGGCGGGCTCAACGGGTGCCCTCATCGCCGCCGCCACCGAGTCAAATAGCATTGCACACCGCAAAACATCAAAGCCAAACCTCTCCACATTTGCCTTGAAAAGAAGAACGTCCGATAGCATCACTGCTCGCAGGTCTGTATCCACGGCTGGAGACATCGTAACAGAACGAATCATTCGAGCAAAGGTGCCGAGCAGCGGCACTACAACCCCGCGACAATCCTCAGAAGGCAAAAGCGGCTTCATGGCCCGCATTAACCGCGCTGTCTCTCGGAGCATCGTCATTACCCACTCATTTCCAGACATTTTCCACTGCTCCGCGGAGACGGCCCCGAGACCATCAACCTTGTCCTTGACTACGTCCGATATCTTTCCAAAAAGTTCGCACCGGTGCGTCGTACAGTCCTTGCGAACTCGCTCTATGTCTTCAACGATAGACGGCGACAACTTGTCGACAGTTGCCGCACGAAGCCAACGCTTCTGCATAAGTGGGATGCTGTCACACAAAAAGGCCAGATTCTGTGACGCGACAGCCATGTTTTGCGTTGTTATTGTCTGTAGCACACCATTTTCCACAGCCATGGCGCCCAGTAGGAAGGCCGCCGACTGCGAGTCGTAGAGCGTGAGAAGGTCATACATTTTCCCCATCACATCAAAGGCAAGAAAGGGAAAACGACCCAGGTAGTCGTCATACTCGTGTAACAATTCAATCAGCATCAAAAGCGATCTACTCACCACCCGACCCTCCGTACAAGCATCCACCGTTGGAAGCAGAAGCAGCTTCTTTGCACACGTTTCACGAGCCTCCAAGGGCTTGGAAGACGATCTGGACGGCCCTGATGCGACCATCTCCCCCGTCGCTGCTGCTGCTGTAGTTGCTGCTTCTCTCGCGAATGTGGGCGCCACGGGGTGGCGAACCCCACTCTCGCCCACAACTTCAGTGAACACGGCGCGTGTACGAAGCTCCGCAATAGCGGCATCATCACTTCGGCAAAGGGCATCCACGGAGGTTTGAAAGGTGGGGTCGACGCCTTCCGGAAGCCACGTCTCATTCTCAATCGTCACACGCAACTTCTCGATACTCTCCACGTGGTGCACGCGGAGATGCCCCTTCGCCAGCCGCGTCACAGCAGACTTAATCCGCTTTCCAGACACGAACCCCCATGGGTCACCAACGTTGCCGCAGATCGCCAAAACTCCCTGTAGGTTACTCACTATGTTGGGTAGAAAAGCGCAACCCAAAGAAACAAGCGCCTCAATATCACGAGCATTTGTCGGCGTTTTACCGTCTTGACTTCGAACCTCTATCAGAAGAGCGACGATACTCTCGGCAGCCGCACACAATGACGAGAAGTAGTTTCGCGTGTCTTCTACACTCACTCCTTCAGCATTTGCCGCGGATGACGCGGGAACAACCTCCACAAGGAAAAGCCCCCATCTCTGGCCAGCCTGGGTGACAAAGTCAATAACGTGATCAGAAATGAGGCCTATTATTTGCATGTACATAGCAAAACGACAGGCGTTGGAATGCTCGAAAAGGGTCAATTTCTCTTCGCGGGAGGCATCCGCGGAAACGGCAGTGGAAAGAAGATTATTGGCGGTGGAATCACTGGGTTCGCAGTTATTGATCATAAAGGCGATAAAGGCTTCGCGGGCAGTCATCCACAGGGCATCCATAAGGACATCCCTGCACTGACGTACGGCGGTGTGCCATATTCCCATCTTACTCGCGGAAAGAAACGTCCTGTGGATCTGGCCATCGTCCACAGCCCCGCGCGGCGCCGGAAGAAGAAGCGCCTCCAACTCCTCCACAATGATCACGCAGAGTTTCTCCTTCACCTGCAGCACGCGACGTGGAACAGCCTTTAGTGCGGACACTTTTGTGATCCACCTCGCCTCAAGGGCACCAACACCGCTAGACGAAGTTCCCGTCTCATGTTCCGTTAAAATCGCTTCCTGCAACGTGCAGAAGACGTCAACAATGACTGGCAGTTCCACCATGTCCCGTTCAGGAAGTGCCACCCAATTTTCAATGGCTATCATTTGAGAAGAGACCTTCACTACCATTTCCGCCAGCTTACACAAGGAGCCAAGGTTGTTTCTGCTTCGATAGCACCGTGCAACCATAAGCATTTCCTGAACCAATCCCTTACCAAATGCTCCAATGCCCGCCCGTGTTTGCCGGAGGCTTTCAAGGGTCTCCCTCGCCTCCGCAGCCCGGTCCCTAAACTCGTGGGAGGCCAAAAAAAACTGCTCTGAGCGACTTTGGACATGTTGAAGAAGACATCCTTCCACGGCACTTTCCCATTGACGAAGCGTCTTCATTCGAGCCTCCATCAACTCAAAATCCTCCCCAAATGTTTGCGCAGTAACAGAAACGTTGCGCTCTCCCTCGACTGCAGCCTCTCCCCTGCGCTCCCGCAGGTTGCGCTCTAGCAAGCAAATCTCACCAGTCGGATCATGGGCAGAGCCAAAAAACTCTTTTGGAACGCCGCTTGGCCACGGAAGCTGTTCCACAGAGAGGGAATTATTAGCAGTACCGGGCCCCGCATTTGTGTCCACCATCACCGGCGCCTGCCGACCTTCTTCCCGATTACTATTGTACGGAGCAGTAACAAGCTGCAAGTAGGAAGAGTAGTCTTCTTGCAAGCCGTAGCGTGCGAGCAGCGTCTCAGAAGATGATGATGACGACGACGACGGCCCCAGACTCACGGCCGCCTCCGCCCGTTTCGCCTGGGCCTTGAGGTCTAAAGCACCCGACACGACGCCTCCGAGCCACGAGCCCCACGTAGAGGCGGTTTCCGCCACATCGTGGGGGTCATTCAAAATGGAAATGAAGCTCTGGCCCACGCTCGATCCCAGTTCGACAAAGTACGACTGTGTGACAGGGTCAAGAGCGGAAAAAGGATCATCGTCCTGCAGATATTCCAACGCCCCAGCAGACGACGATGAGGCCGCCTCAACAACCTCCTGCGCAAGAGATGATGGCACCGATGCATCGTCGTTCTCCGCAATCCAGAGGGCAAGCTGCGAGCGCAGTGCTGCTGAGGAAACGCCGTTGCGGATGCATTCCTCCAGCACAAGAGGTGGAATCCCTAACGTAAGAGCGATGCGGGACAGACTCCAACCGCGCCTCGCCATGAGAAACGCACAGAGCATCGCTGCAGGGTCATGGGAGCTCTCGTGCGTTCGCGACGGTGCAACATCATCCCCCCGCCTTGATGACATTTTAGCCCCACGCCTCGCCGCCTTCGAGCCGCTCCCGCGTGCGGGTCCGTGGGGAACGGGTGCCGAGGCGGGAGGCTCCCCGACTCTGCTCCCCACCGAGTGCTAATGCGCCTCCGAGACAAAAATCGCCGCGACGTCACCTCCGCACGCCGCAGTCACGAAGAAACTGGAAAGAAAAAGAGACATACAGACGAAGTGGAGGGACGCAAGAAAAACATAAAACAAAAAAAAGAAAAAAAAAACACGTACCCACGGCAACAACCGTAAATCAAATTTAACGAAGCCGTTGCGATAACCGCAATAAACAAATTGCTGCAACATAATAATAAGAAAAAAAAACACGCACACACTACAGTTATAGTTTCAAGTACGGAAAAAATACAAT